>NC_134402.1:295435702-295607387 GCF_038048845.1 Mixophyes fleayi
TGAGAATTACACAAATATTCTTCACAAAGTCTGTTGCCTCAGCTTTTATGCTGGCAATTTGCATATACTCCAGAATGTCATGAATATTGATCAGATGGACTGCAATTAATTTCAAAGTCCCTCTTTGCCATGACAGTGAACTTTATCCCAAAAACAACATTTCCACTGTATTTCAGCCCTGCCACAAAAGGATCAGCTGACATCAGGTCAGTGATTCTCTCGTTAACAGAGGTAAGGGTGTTGACGAGGACAAGGCTGGAGATCACTCTGTCATGATCGAGTTAGAATAACAGACTGGAAGCTTTAAAAAGAAGGGTGGTGTATGAAATCATTGTACTTCCTCTGTTCACCATAGTTATCTGGAAGGAAACACGTGCAGTCATCATTGCTTTGCACAAAAAGGTCTTCACAGGCAAGGATATTGCTGCTAGTAAGATTGCACCTAAATGAACCATTTATCGGATCATCAAGAACTTCAAGAAGGTTAAATAGTTGTAAAGAAGGCTTTAGGACGCCCAAGAACATCAAGCAAGCGCCAGGACTTCTCCTAAAGTTGATTTAGAAGCAGAATCGGGACACCATCTGTGTAGAGCTTGCTCAAGAATGGCAGCAGGCAGGTGTGAGTGCATCTGCATACACAGTTAGGCGAAGACTTTTGGAGGATGGCCTGATGTCAAGAAGGCCAGCACAGAAGACACTTCTCTCCAGGAAAAATGTCAAGGACAGACTGATATTCTGCAAAGGGTACAGGGACTGGACTGCTGAGGACTGCGGTAAAGTAATTTTTTCTGATGAATCCCCTTTCGGGATTTTTGTTTGGGGCATCTGGAAGAACGCTTGTGCGGAGAAGGAAAGGTGAGTGCTACCATCAGTCCTGTGTCATGCCAACAGTAAAACATCCTGTGACCATTCATGTGTGGGGTTGCTTCTCAACCAAGGGAGTGAGCTCACTCACAATTCTGCCTAAGAACACAGCCATGGATAAAGAATGGTACCAAAACATTCTCCAAGAGCAACTTCTCCCAATCTTTCAAGAACAGTTTGGTGACGAACAATGCCTTTTCCTGCATGATGGGGCACTTTGCCATAAGGCAAAAATGATAACTAAGTGGCTTGGGTATCAAAACATCAAAATTATGGATCCATGGCCAGTAAACTTCCCAGACTTTAATACCATTTAGAACTTAAATCAATCCTCAAGAGGCGGGTGGACAAACAAAAACCCACAAATTCTGACAAACTCCAAGCAGTGATTAGGTAAGAATGGCAGCCATCAATCAGTATGTGGCCCAGAAGTTGATTGACAGCATGCAGGGGGAATTGCAGAGGTCTTCAAAAAGAAAGGTGAACACTGCAAATATTGACTCTGCATAAACTTTATGTAATTGTCAATAAAAGCTTTTGACACTTATGAAATGCTTGTAATTTTAAGTCAATATACCATAGCAACATCTGACAAAAAGGTCTAAAAACACTGAAACAGCAAACTTTGTGAAAACCAATACTTGTGTCATTCTCTAAGCCTTTGCCCATGACTGTACAATGGACATTGAAAAACTACACTGGTCAAAGGAGTAAACAAAACATTACACTTTACTCTTGCTTATATACACACACGAGTGTTTAAAGCAGGGGTGTCCAACCTTTTAGCTTCCCTGGGCCACATTGGAAGACGACGAGTTGGTTTGGGCCGCACATAAGATACACTATTAATAACGATAGCTGATCATCCAAAAAAACCATAGAAAACATAGTTAACATATATATTTGAGAAAAAAAGTGATATATATATATATATATAATCACTTTTTTTTCAAATCCCCCTTTACTTACCTTTCAATCGCCCTGTTAAAAAATCCTCTCTAGTTATTATACTATAATCACTTTTTGTATTGTTTCGATGCAATATCAATAAAGTGCATTTAAGCCAGGCATTGTATATCAGGGTGCCCTGACCAGGCCTGCGGTACCTGACATATACATCACTGTGACCCCAAATTGTGACCTGTTTAGCTAATTACACCACTATGTTAGTTAAGGGATAACAACTTATAATGGGCCAAAGAGAATAATATATAATGCCCCATTAGTATTACAAGTAGAAGTATGTAGCAGGGAGATAAGGTCCATGATGTTCCAGGACCAGGTGACTTTTATTCACTGGTCAGCGTCCCTTGAAATAATAAAAAAAATCCCCCTTAACTTACCTTTTAATCGGCTTGTTCTCCTGTCCTCTTCTCTTCTCCAATTCTGATGCTGATTGTTCTTCTCACGCAGGTGACTCCTCTGTGCTGCGCTCCGCAATGGATGTTGGGCGTGAGCACCGCACGGAGGAGGAGACAAGGGAGGGAGCCGGAGTACCAGCTGACGTGACCGCAAGGTAAGTATTTTCTTTTCTTTTTTTTGCAGGATTTTTTTTTCCATTAACAGTGTTGCCCCCTTGCCACAACCAAAACTCCTTCTGGGCCACATTTACAGGCGTACTGGGCCGCATGCGGCCCGCGGGTTGGACAACCCTGGTTTAAAGCATGTGCTTAAAGCCTCCCTACAGTACAATGTACTTTGTTCTAAACAAGTGCTCCAATGAAACTCTGTTTTATTGTACTGATCATAAATGCAGCAGTCATTCAAATATATGCAAACGTTTGCCAGAAATTGTGTGTGTAACGGACCAAACAATGATGGGATTGGACTATCATTGCCAAAGCCCATTTAGAAGACTTTAAGAACCACATGTTGAAAACCTGATCTTGAAAGAAAAAATTTCTAGCACCATCACACCAAATTTTGGTTCTACTCTGCTGCTTTAATAGGCGTTACCTATGAGATGATCCTGTCTCCAATCTCTGTAATGTCTAACTAGGGTACTGTATTGTCTGACGGTAAAAAAAAAAACCAAAAAAAACCTTCACTAGTCAGTTTACTGGCTTAACAAAATGAAGCATTCAAAACATCTGTGTGCCATGGGCTTTCGTCTTCTTAAGGATCGTCTCTTGCCAAGTTTTCCCACCTAAGTAGACTCTACATTATGACCCCTTCAGCCAGTGCAAAATGCTGTACTCCCTATATTCCCATTTATATCTGCATACAGACTGGTATTATCCACAACTGCTTCCATTTTTTTCTATCAGGGAAGTGCTGGTAAAAGCATTACTTTCAGTTATTGTTACTAGCATTTACATGTATATCGCATAATGGCATTTTAAACCTAGTCCATTCAAAAAACAATTAAAATTCTTCTGTTAAGGATAAATAATATCTTTTGTTTATATTATACCAGCACAAAAGCAAACACTTCTTTCAGCACCAGATTCAAGGTCATTACTTTGGAAAGTGTCATGTGCTGCATTAATTACATTTTTTTATTGTTTATGTGGATACAGTTTTGATAACAGCCCTTCTCTCTCAGTCCTACCAGTTTGTCACTTCTCACGGTGCTACAAACAGTTGTGACAGAGTGGAACATTTTCAGATGCACATTAAAGACAAATTGTAACAGCTACACCCCGTGTATTTCAATGGAAAAAATTAGAAACTCATCTAAGCAATGAGCCGGTTGTAACATTGGTCTGAGGCAGCATTACTGTTATTTAGCGAATACCTAGTGGTATTTAACATTTTTAAGCAAAGAGGCTAAGTGGCTGTAGAAAATGTTTTGGGACACCATACGGAGTGGTTAATTGCTGACAAAGCATTTTGGACAATCAGACAAACAACCTAAAGTGGACATATATACATTGGGTAGAATACATTTTGTGCTTTTTTTTTACAGATATTTTAATTTTAATTTTATTTTTTATAGTCGTAAGAAAGCAGCCCATCAACAGGAACCAATATGTTATGAGTATTAGTCAGGCATTGTGTCAATGATGTCACTGGCTCATAACAAATGGATAGGCTGCATCCTGGTTCACGCCACAAACTGGATGGCTCCATTGCATGTAGGCGACTGGCCCACTTTAAGCACATCACTAACTTGGCTTACTGAGTAAAGAAAGTAAGATGTATCACATTAAATTACATTTTATTTTATAAAATGGATTACAAGACAATCCTAAAATTAAATGCATAAATGTGACCATTTATCATTGTGCTTCTTTATCCATATTTAATAGTAGTATATGGTATAAAGTTCTTATCTTGAATCTCCAATGAAAGATATTAACCTTATTTCAACGTGAAGTAGTTCTTTAAATGCTTCCTGACATTTAAATCATCAGCCACATTCAATTTTTAAGTGGAGTGAAAAAAACACATCAACAGTGGAAAACTAAAAGGTGATTTCCATCTTCACAGTATGCTATACTTTTGAAGCATTCTGAAATGGAGATTTTAATGTGTGACCCTAATTGACTGGATTCCAAAGGGGTACAGTTAATTTAATTTCCAAATTGAAAAACATTCAAATCTCTCATATCTGATCATAATTTGTTTATTGAATACCAATATTAATCCAGAGGAAGGCAATATTTTTGGACAATTTTCCAGATCTATCTATAATATACCCATGTATATGTATTCTAAAATAATGATTTCAGCTTTTATAGTACTCATTACAGATATTGATTTAATTTGAATGCCTCAATACCAAGTACTCTTTGTCATGGGTTGATGTACATTAGTTTTAAACCAAATGGTTTTTAATAGTTATATATTTTTTTGTTTGTTTTTTAATAAACCACCGTCCAAAATTAACCCCTTGAATCCCTATTAAGTGATTTTGTTGTTTAGTGGTTAAGGAAGTTATTGTTAGTTTAGCCTACTCCAAAAACATACTAGTAGGTTAATTGGCTGCTATCAAATTTGACCGTAGTGTGTGTGTGTGTGTGTGTGTGTGTGTGTATGTGAGTGTGTTAGAGAATTTAGACTGTAAGCTCCAATGGGACAGGGACTGATGTGAGCGAGTTCTCTGTACAGCTCTGCAGAATCAGTGGCACTATATAAATAGATGGTGATGATGATGATGGTACTTGTATCGAAGACTGGGTTCAGAATAGTCTGTTCCAAGGTATGCCCAGAAGGATGTCATCTATTATCAAAAACATTTTTTTTTGTTTCTATAGTTGTTTCCAGACACCCAAGAGCATGGACAATAAAGCTACTTTATTTTTCCATGCCTGTACTCAGAGCTTCTAAGTGAATGTAGACAAGATTTGGGGTAATGAAACTGCAGCTTTCCGTACCTATGTATGTCACCCACAGTAATTCAGTATTTGTCTACTGCCTGCACATGGCAGTTAATGTAAACAATAGGATTTTTTTTTTATTCCAGTGGCTAAGGGGTCTATGCATCATTACAATGCGGTGCCACTGAATATGCATCGCTGCGATTTGCAGCGATGCATATTGAAGCACCGCTGGAATGCATCATGCTGCAGCATCTCGGGAGCCCCGGCGAAGTGAGTCCTCTGCTGGGATCTCATTTTCCAATTTACCGTCAGCCTAGCACTGTCGGTGAGAAGAGGAAGCGCTTTCGTTGTAATGAGTCCTGCAAAGCAGGAGGGCTTCAGCAGGATCCCATAGGAAAAGAAAGATAACACCAACCTGAGATGGAGAGATCTTTCTGTGCAATGCAAAACTTTTCAAAGCATCATGCATTGCAGAACTTCACAGTCCCCATATTAATCTATGGGGACTGCAAAGAGAGACGTAAATATGGCAGGACAAATATTTGATTCCTCCTTCAATAAGCCCCTGATGCAATCTGCGATGGCCATTTATCCATTCAATGGCACATCGTAGCTTGACGCACAGACCCCTAACTGACCATAATATGTGCTAACTGACAGACATAGAAGAAATCGGTCACTTGATAAATTGAATGCATTAGTTTAGGATGACTTAATAAACTTCACACAGTGCCAGACATATCATTTGCAGGATATACACTCAGTGCACACTTTATTAGGAGTACTGGCTTATTAATGCAAATATCTAATCAGCAAATCATGTGGTAACGATTGGTTGTTCAGAGCAAACACCAAAATGGAGAATAAATGTGATCCAAGAGAGTTTGACCGTTATAGGATTGTTGGTGCCAGAAGGAGTGGCTTGAGTGTAACACCCCTTGTTCCGGTTAGGGTGTATATATCAATTTGTGTGTGTGGTCTGTAAATGAATCCAGTATCTTGTATTCCGGATTGCGCAGTGCCTCCCCCTTGGTCTGATTACCCAAGGGTCTTCTTTGGGTAGTGTCCTGGTTGGAGCAACACCAGAGGGAGACCAGGGAACCCTCTGCCCCCCTTCACTGGACCAGAACCACATACTAATGAATAATATCACACATGAATTATGTATAGACGCCACACTGGCACATTTATTAGTGTGGTTCAAGCTTCTAACGGGATTTTCCAATATTTTAAATAAAAAATATAAATTGTAGTTTAAACAAACAATTGTATATAAATTGATAAATAGTACTATATAATACATATATATTCTCTCTTCTCTATTATTCTACTAAGAGGTACCTCTCTGTAAACTACAATCATCTGGCAAATATAACTAATATCAAACAATTAACATGAAAGAAGTTCAGCAGCATAGACATATGTTTACACTTTGGGGATTTCACCATCTATCCCTTAGATATGACCATATAGTCACTTCAATATCGTAGGCTCCTCACACCACAGGTTTGTGAATTTCTCTTGTAGGTGAATGAAAATAGTGAGGTAGTCTGTACAGTATCTCATACATGTAATTCAGTCTCAGCTCAGTGCAAATCGGGGATTGTAGTTGCTGGTTGACTATAGTTCCCTAATGCGCATGTGCAGACGTTCGTGTCTGCCAGCGCTACATGAGTATATCAAACTGGTATTTCCTGGGGATTTTCATGCACAACAGTCTCTAGAGTTTGCAGAGAATGGTGCACAAAACAAAACACATCCAGTAAACGACAATTCTGACTGAGAAAACACCTAGCTAATGATAGAGGGGAATTGCCAATCTAGTTCAAGTCGACAGGAAGGTGACAGTAAGTCAAATAACCATGTGTTACAACAGTGGTATGCAGAAGAGCATCTCTGAATGCACAGCATGTCAACACTTGCACTGGATGGATTATAGCAGCAGAAGACACTACAGGATTCCACTCCTGTCAGCTAAGAACAAGAAACCGAGTCTATAGCGGGAACAGGCGCATCAAAAGTGGATAGTTGGACTGTTGCCTGATTTGAGAAATCTCAATTTCTGCAGCAATAGTTAAATGGTAGGGTGAGAATTAAATAACATGAATCGATGGATCCATCCTACCTTGTGTCAAAGGTGGTGGTGTAATGGTGTGGGAATGTTTTCTTGACACACATTAGGCCCTTTAATACTAACTGAGCATTGTTTAAATGCCACAGCCTACCTGAGTGTTATTGCTGATCATGTGCATCCCTTTATGGCCACAGTCTACCCATCTTCTAATGGCTACTTCCAGCAGGATAACAAGCCATGTTACAAAGCACACGTTATCTCAAGTTGGTTCCACGAACATGACAACGAGTTCAGTGTACTCCATTGGCCTCCACAGTCAGCAGATGTCAATCCAATACAGCACCTTCCGGATGTGGTGGAACAGGAGATTTGCAGCATGAACATGCAGCAGACAATTGTGCAGAAACTGTGCAATGCTATTATGTCAGCAAGGACCAGAATCTCCAAGGAATGTTTCCAGCACCTTGTTGAATTCATACCATGAACAACTGAAGTCTATCCTGTAAAGGGGGTCCTACCAAGTACTAGTACGCCTTTCACTCAATCCCTCCACAATGTATATTTCATTTCCATACTACTTATACACCTGTATCACAAATATTAAATATTGAGGCTGAATAAGTAATACAATGTATTTTTGTCTCTGTTGCATAATTTGGACCACTCTCCATTACTGCAGGATTATGATTCTAGTGTTTTATTAATTGAATTCATTAATTTGAATCAAATAATTTGATTCTAATAAAACATATATGATTATATATAAATGTTCTTGATATATTAAAATGAATATCTACTCACCATGTTGAAAATGCATGTTACCCCCATTAAGTTTACACCCATAAAAACAGGGACATGTAATATGGGTTTCTCAGTTTAGTTTATTTATAAATCCATGCAAGACATCAGTCTGTTGTTCAAAGAGCAAGTTTGCAAACCAGTCTTAACCAGCAGTGAACGGTTTGTGGAACTTGTCACACGAGGTAAATGGATAGATCAGATTGTTGGGACAATAATTTTAACTCTTGTGCTCCTGTGAGGTAATCCAACAAACAAGTGTGGTTGGCGACACCGATTTGACACACAGATACAACAGGCTGTAACTTAGAAAGTATCTGTGGGGTCATCAAAGCAAACCACTCCAGCAACACAGTTTTTAACTACAATTATACCTCATTTAGAGGAAAAGTGTAAATTGAAAAAAAAAAAAATGTTTGTATGTTAAAAATAAACAGCTTTTTAACACTATGGGGGGTATTTAATTGTTAGCGAGATCGCTGAAATACTCGCGCTCCAAAAATATTACCGTTAATGCGGTAATATTGCGCGTAAATACCGTTAATACGGTAATTTACTCTCTGAAATTCAGCGAGATATTACCGTATTAACTGTAATATTTTTGGAGCGCGAGTATTTCAGCGATCTCCCTAACAATTGAATACCCCCCTATGTTTCAGCAAGATCTTGAAAAACCCTTAGTTAGACACCATTTATTATTATTTGTCATCCATTTTGTTAATGTACCATACTTACATTATTTGGTTGTTCAAGACAGACAAGCAGGGGTGCACGCAGGGGGGGGGGGGGGGTTTCTGGTTCTCCAGAAACCCCTCCCCTCCGCGAACAGGCTCTAAACATTGCCCCTACACAGCAGCACTGTACTGGACGCTTCTTTGACAGCGCCGCGGCTGCTGTACAGTACAGCATTGCAGCTCTCTCTCTCTCTATATATTGTTTTGGGGGGGGGGGGATCTCCCCCTTAAAAATCCTGTGTTTGCCCCTGACAAGCACAACCTTTTCCTACTACAAATGGTGCTGGCCAGAGGAGGGAGCTTTTCAGGGGAGTTGGGGGAAGTTGAGTACAGCCAGTCAAAAATGCTTCAATTGTTTTATTTTCTGAACAAACTATTGAATTTCTATATACTCACACCAACATACCACACAGACACACGTTACAAACTAATTATTTTCAACTCAAAAAACAAATGACTGCTTCACCCACATTACAATTTGGCCTGACAGAGGACAAAAACAATGGGTGGCATATGGCATGTGTAGAATTGCTGTAGTTTAATTGCATGATTAAAATATAAAAAAAAAACAAAAAACTCTTCATCCAACTTTGATCCAATCAATTTTGGATTAAAAATTTCCACCGAAATCAATCGGATTATCCATCAATTTGGCCAATTAAATCTGATTGTATTGGATCACCTGTAACCAACACATGTTTTTAACACATTAAAAATAAACCCAAAAAAAAAAACCAGTTAGAGGATATACTGTTACAAACTGATCATTCTTTGTGTAGGCACACACACTATATGGACAAAAGTATTCGGACACTTAACCATTACACCAACAGGGACTATAATGACATTGTATTCAAATACATATACTTTAAAATGGAGTTGGTCCCCCTTTTGCAGCGATAACAGCTTCCACTCTTTTTTAAAGGCTTTCCACAAGATGTTGGAGTGTTTCTGTGGAATTTGAGCCCAATTATTCTGTAGAGCAGTGGTTCCCAAACTTTTGCAGTTCGCGGCACTCTTAGAGTCACCCCTCCAAAATAATTACTTAACAGTCCTGTTTTAGAGGTAGTTGGGTCAAAAAGTTGTAATAAGTATTTAGGTCACGACAGAAATACTTATTTAGTTGTATGCAAAAATGCCCCTCTAAAACCAGGCACACTGCCCCCTCTGCAACCAGGCACACTGCCCCCTCTGCAACCAGACACACTGCCCTCTCTCACGTTGCCCCCTCTGCCCTCTGTCACGCTGGCCCCCTCCTCTGCCCTCTGTCACGCTGGCCCCCTCCTCTGCCCTCCTCCTCTGCCATATGTCCCCCTCCTCTGCCCTCTGTCCCCCTCCTCTGCCCTCTGTCCTCCTGGTCTGCCCTCTGTCCTCTTGGTCTGCCCTCCTCTGCTCTCTGTCCTCCTCCTCTGCCCCCCTCCTCCTCTGACCTCCTGGTCTGCCCTCCGTCTGCTCTCTGTCCCCCTCCTCCTCTGCCCTCTGTCCTCCGTCCCCCTCCTCCTCTGCCCTCTGTCCTCCGTCCCCCTCCTCCTCTGCCCTCGGTCTGCTCTCTGTCCCCCTCCTCCTCTGCCCCCCTCTGCCCCCCTCTGTTCCGCGCCAGGCAAAAAAAAAAGAAAGAAAACAGAAATGTACCAATCCGCGCGGCGCCAGGACCCAGCAGCCTCCTCTCTCCCGCAGTTGTCACTGAATGACGTCAGTGACAGCTGCGGGAGAGAGGAGGCTGCTGGGTCCCGGCGCCGCGCGGATTGGTACGTTTCTGTTTTCTTTCTTGCCTGGCCCACGGCACCCCAGTGACAGCGCCGCGGCAACCCTGGGAGCCGCGGCGCACACTTTGGGAACCGCCGCTGTAGAGCATTTATGAGGTCAGGCACTGATGTTGGACGAGAGGCCTGACTCGCAATCTCCGTTCCAGTTCATCGCAAAGGTGTTCTCTGGGGTTGAGGTCAGGGCTCTATGCAGACCAGTCAAGTTCTTTCACACCGAACTCATCAAACCATGTCATTGCAGTCTTGCTTTGTGCACTGGTGCAGAGTCATGTTGGAATAGAAAAGGACCTTCCCCAAACTGTTGCCACAAATTTGGAAGCATAGCATTGTCCAAAATGACTTGGTATGCTGAAGCATTAAGATTGCCCTTCACTGGAGATAACCCTGAAAAACAGCCCCATATCATTATCCCTCCTCCACCAAACTTCACAGTTGGCATAATGCAGTCAGGCAGGCAACATTCTCAAGGCATCCGCCAAACCCAGACTGCCAAACTCAGAAGCGCAATTCGGCACTCCACAGAACACGTTTCCACTGCTCCACAGTCCAGTGTCTGTGTGCTTTACACCACTCCATCCGATGCTTGGCATTGGTCTTGGTGAGGCTTGCATATAGCTGCTCGGCAATGGAAACCCATTCTATTAAGCTCCCGCTGCACAGTTTTTGTGCTTACATTAATGACATTGGAAGTTTGGAACTCTTCAGCTATAGAATCAGCAGATTGTTGGTGACTTTTACGCACCATGCGCCTTAGCAGTCGTTGACCCCGCTCTGTAATTTTACGTGGTCTTCTGCTTCGTGGCTTAGTTGCTGTTGTTCCTAAACACCACTTTCACTTACAGTTGGCTACATGGAATATCCAGAAGGGATGAAATTTCTCAAACTGTCTTATTGCAGAGGTGGCATCCTATCACAGTACCATGCTTGAGGTCACTGAGCTCTTCAGAATGGCCCATTTTGTATCATAAACGTTTGCAAATGGAGACTGCATGGTTAGGTGCTTGATTTTATACACTTCTGGCAACGGGTCTGATTGAAACACCTCAATTCAATCATTAACAGATGTGGCCAAATACTTTTATCCATATAGTGTATCTGGAAACTAGAAACTTTACAGTTGGTGGTTGTTGTTCTGTGTTCTCAAACAAGTGTCGGCCATCTTTTTCTATTCGTGTGCCGGCTAAAATCTAATCAAACCCACGTCTGCCAGTTGTACATTTTTATAGATATTATTTATTATTGTACCATGCTAATAACATGATACTATTAATTATTATTAATTGCTTATAAGGACATGTATAATAAGTACTAGAAAGAGTGGAACAATTATTATGCAAAAAGTTATTGGGTATAATGATGGTATATGACAGTGTACCAATCTTAATGACTTATGGAATAAATTCTTCACTCACTTTTCTATACCGATGGTGGTCATGTGAAAGGAAACAGTCACGGGTGGTGTACCGGCGACGTTCGGTTACTGGAGTTAGGTGACATGACCTCACTGCTGTCACAAAGCAGGAACCCCCCGAACAAGGTATTAACGCTGCTTGCTGCAAACTGCAAAGCAATAAACGCAGACCTGCGAGAGGAGTGCGGCAGCTGTCAGTAGACACAAATGACGCCCCAGCCTCAAGCTTCTCCTTGTAGGACCAATCACTGCTATATGGTATCTGGTATATGGTTCCTGCTACTGGACAATGACTCCCCTACTTTTCTTGCATTACTACAACCTAATCGCTTTTTCCACTGCAGTTTACCCATTTACTTGCATGCTCCGTGGAGGTCTGGCATACATGCCGGTGTTTGCCAACCCCTGTTCTAGAATCTAGTAGCTTCAGTTAAGGATTCCATATCTGACGACCATAAAGAAGTAGTCTACCCATCATTGCAAAAATTATTATTTGTACGTTTTCTGCTTCATTGTTAGTAATTGGCTCTGCAATCAAATGGGCATGAAATATTAATGATAGGGATAGTTACAATACAAATTGCCAGTCTAACCCAGACTGACGGCTCATTCTTTATTAATTGCACTCACCATTTTTCAGTGGGCCCTTTCATTTTATTCATTTTGATATTATATGTTCACTCCACCATTTCATTTCCTGAAAACGGTAATAAACACCAATTAGAACAACTAAAGGCAAACAACAACAAATTATATCAGCATTTCACATTTATTTCTTATACGCCCATGGCATGATTTCATACAAGGTTTGTTCAAATGCATGTTAAATGATTAATTGGTAGACTTGCCAACTCATGCCAGTTCAATTACTGAAAATTTTACATTATGCAGGTTCTGTGGCTGATTGAAGTCAATCTTTATGTTACTTGGATTTAACAAGCCACAGAACCTGGATAATTTACATCAGTAATTAAATGGAAAAAAATGGATGCCGATTAATATGGAGAACATATTCTCAATACACACAAGCATTCATTGAGAATGGATGCACCATGGACACAAGAAAATGCTTTTAACATGGTCTCACATATATGGCATGATAGCATTCAATATAAACATTTTTGTGAGTTCTCCCTAAAGATTCTAGAGTGTTTGAACACACTTGAGCACATTACACCGTGGGCAAATTAAAGATACCCACGTTTATAAGTGCTTATTTTAAGGAGATGGTTAACCTAGCTAATGCCAAGGTCAAAAACAACATACCGGTACATAGTACTGGTTTGTCATTATACACAGCTTCACTATGACAAAACTTATGTGTGCAATATGTGATAATGTGCTACGGAATTTGCTGGCACTATATAAATAAATGTTGATGATGTGTGCAATATGTGATAATGTTGTCCAGTTAGTGCAAACTACTAGTTAATGAGAACCTGTCATTTTTAAGATAGAGTATGGTTTACATAGAGACTGTTGCTTGCTCCTGGGTGGCTTCCTCATACATCACAGCTTGTTAGTCTAATGAGAGCAGAAGTAACCCAGGAGCTAGCATGAGCCATTTTTACAGCTAGCATCTGACATTTGTCTCTTGTGCATAGAAATATTTTATGCTTGCTCCAGGAATGAGCATAGGGGGAGTTCTTTTTAGGACATACAAAGAGTATAATGTAGGTCTTCTTAGATGCTCTAGTCACCTTGTTCCAGTCACTTTTAGTGAATATTGAATTTTGGCACTAGTAAAAGCATGAAAACAAGTTAGGATTGAACCTATTGGTTCCAATGACCACATGTCCACTTACACCTGCTGTCAAGAGCTGCAGAACTCACTCTGTTCACGGGAACAAACCTGCAAGTGAACTCAAGTGGGGCAATGTAGTGTCCTCCATTGACACACACAGCCCTTATCCTGATCACAGATGCAAGTGCTGCTCACACACCACATGGTAAAACTGGTGACATATAACAAACAGTATCACTGGCATTCGCTTAACAGTAGTGGGTAACAACCCTTAAAATAGGGGTTCAAAGTGTAGAAGTGAAAAGAGAGCCCATTTTAATTGCACAAGACAGTAGTTAATATTGTAGTAATAAGATACAATAAGCAAAATTTAAATCAAGGAAATGGTGGTGCAGCACGGTGGCTAAGTGGTTAGCACTTCTGCCTCACAGCGCTGGGGTCATGAGTTCAATTCCCGTCCATGGCCTTATCTGTGAGGAGTGTTTGTATGTTCTCCCCGTGTTTGCGTGGGTTTCCTCCGGGTGCTCTGGTTTCCTCCCACACTCCAAAAACATATTGGTAGGTTAATTGGATGCTATCAAAATTTACGTACGTACGTGTGTGTGTGTGTGTGTGTGTGTGTGTGTGTGTGTGTGTGTGTGTGTGTGTGTGTGTGTGTGTGTGTGTTAGGGAATTTAGACTGTAAGCTCCAATGGAGCAGGGACTCTTCTTTTATGACATTAGGGTTTGCCACTCATCCAATTGCACCTCACACTACTGTCTACCCCTCTTGCACACATCATATAATGAAGTTAGTTCTGCAGCTTGTGGCCACAGCTGACGAAGCTTTACAGTAAGACATTTTATCCGCCCATCATATTGTATGCAAGAGTGGCATTACTTGTCTTAATTACTGCGCACAAGGCAGATCTTGGCCAAGATTGAGAACACAAATTAGAAAGACGCTTTGTGTCTCTATGACAACACAGTCACAATGCCCGTCTCCCCCACAACCATCTATACACACACATGTATACAGCCACATAGAGCCGGGCAGGTGCAGGGTGTGAGCAGCGCAGTGAGCAGTCTGCACAGCGTCCACCCGTTGCGGCTGCTCCTCCCCCCACCCCGACAACTGCCGCAGCAGCAGCAGCATCAGAGACACCCCGCAGTCCCCAGGCCTCATCACCTGATCTGTGCGCCGATCATACGGCCAGTCTGCTCCTTCCCAGGACTGCAAGCAGCATACAGACCGCAGCAGCAGCAGATGGCAACGGAGCAAGAGCTACTGATCGATGCTGCTAGGATCCGATGACAGGGGAACTGGGCGTGTCCGGACTCCGCACACCTACTAGACACAGGGCGTGGCCTCTGCTTCCATGAGCTGTGTGTGCCGGCGCTGAGCTCCAAGGTGGGCGGGGCTACACGCAATGGGCGTAGACATATTGTGTACTGGGCGGGGCTAAAATATCCTGTTGGTGATGGGTGGGGAGGTGTCCAGTTCTGGTCACAACAAAACACTGACAAGAGACGAGTTATTTTTGTTTAACTATATACCAATCCTAATCACATTCTTTGTACAACATGTTCTGTAATTTGTTGTGCATTATCAGTATTTACACTTATTTTCATTGCCATACGTAACATTTGTTATTAACATTGCATACAATTTATTCATAAAATCATCTGTGTCTGGGGCAGACCATTTTTGTAAAAACATATTTATATGCAAGCTTCCCAGATTGTTCTCATTTCATTTGCAGTTTCTCATATCTTACATTACAGTCTGGTGAGATGTGATCCACCCAAATGTTGTTTTGCAATTTTGGCCATTTTGCCCCATTGTTGCAAACATTTTAAAATCATTATTTTCTTGGTGAGCCTTGGTGTCAAATCTTTATCAATATGTTTTTGCTGAATGTAGTAATAATGTTCTTTTTTTGGATACTTCAATACATATGAACTTACAAAGTACAGACAATAAGAATAGACTGAAAATGAATTAAATATACAGAAATGGAATTGGGCAATTGTGAAAATTGGACATTTCCAGCGGCAAATATTTAAAATGTAGACCTGGAAAGGATATGTTCAACATTGTGGACCATTTTATATTTTAAATGTAATATAGTTCTGTATTGGAAACAAAATTATCAAGCAATATGTTATGTTTATAGCCTAATTAGGATACTTATGCAAATAATATGTTAATATTGTCATGATCTATACTAATATCTAAATAGCCTTAGTCAAAATAATTTCCAGCAATCGCTATGTAAAAGCAAAGAAGGAGTTTATGTATTTTATGAAGGAAACATACATACTTCAGGGGTCTGCTTTCTGTTCTTACCTTACCCAAATTATTTACTCAGGGATACCCTGTTATCAAATAAGAGTAATCAACCCTTTTTATTGCCCATTTAAGAGCTTAGCAGATCCTAAAAGATGTATTAAAATGTCTTTGGTGAGGAACAATTATACGTAGGTAATTCCAAGTTTACTATATATTTATGGGAAACATAATGGATCAAACAATACTTTACTTAATTCATGTTTGGGGAGACCTCTATATAAATTTGCAACCTCTGAAAGTAACAATGTAATATGTGTGAACAACACATATATGCCCCATAAGGAACCTATAGGGATAATGTATCAACCCAAGGAATCAAAATAATATAATTATGTTTCTTATGTATAGGTGCAGAAAATAATATAATGTATACTGGAATTATTGTCAAATCTCTGCTATATTCCATAAGAGAGTTATGAATTGGCTTTAGAACTCATTAATAGAACTGTTCTTGGACAAAAGGGCAATACATCGATTGTAAAACAGATTAGCATACTAGCACACTTCTTTCAATGATAAAGTTAAAAAGTAATTAAATTATTTTGAAAACTGG
The DNA here is from genome assembly GCF_038048845.1 of Mixophyes fleayi. Lineage (NCBI taxonomy): Eukaryota > Metazoa > Chordata > Amphibia > Anura > Limnodynastidae > Mixophyes > Mixophyes fleayi. The sequence goes on from NC_134402.1 coordinate 295,452,244, forward strand.
CAGTTTTGGGATCACAGGAAACAAAGAAAAAGAAATGTGTCAAGTTGAGGCACTCCAAGACCAAATAAATAATAATATAAAATCTGCAAATTGCTTTATTAATATTCTTGAAAAATATACAAAAGTATAGCTAGCAAAATATTAAAAAAGGAAAAGTGAAATATAACATCCCGAAAATAATCAAAAACTGTTAAAAAAAAGGCAACCAAAGGCTGCTAGCCACTTTAGTACTCCCTATTTATATATATTGATACTTATAATCCTAATATTATGTTTGTACTAAACTCCTATTAATATACCACTTATATAGTGTTTAAAGTGCTTGAACATAAAATAAGAAATAGTGACCCGTTAGTGTTATATTATCAATGTTAGTTAAACATAAAATATAGTGGATGTTAGATCTCACAGAATTAATTTCACATATGTCAGGCGCCGTCTCCGCACTGACATTAAGGGGGGTATTCAATTGTTAGCGTTAACGAAAAAAACCGAGCGCTCAAAAAATATTACCGTTTATACGGTAATATTGCGCGCGAAAAGCGTTAATACGGTAGTTTACTCGCTGAAATTCCGCGAGTAATTACCGTATTAACGCTAAGATTTTTTGAGCGCTCGTTTTTTTGTTAACGCTAACAATTGAATACCCCCCTAAGTGCAGGAGACAGCTACCTGTCTCCTCTCAATAGATGCGTCCCGTTGCCTACCAGCGGGACGCTTCCTTGTTCCTGTTTGGGCACGCTGCACGCACATGCACATTAGACAACGCATCCCTTTGCCTCATCTGTTGGCGGTCAGCGTACTGGCACTGGCAGGGACAAATGACCGGACAGGGCTGACAGGGACAAATGACTGCATAGGGTCAAAACTGATAATACATAGAAAACAGATCTAAATAGATTTTCTCCTGTATCTACTAACTGATATATGTATTGAGAAATGACCATTAGGATATGTTATAAGCTTCAACATCTCCGCTACTAAACAAATCAGGAATTTTATATTATTATTATTATTATAACTCTATTTAGCCATGGCAATAGTTCACTAACAGCTAGTACTAATAGTGGGGACGTGAAAGAAACCAAAAACACCAGGCTATATGGAAACATTGGACTATGCAATGAAGAGCTTAACAAACAAAAAACAGTGGAGACAAAGCATAATATAACAGAACATTAGTAGAGGAAGGCAAAAATAACTAACTGGGGGGCAGAACAGTCATAGAACAGGCTTGTCACAAAAATAAAATGCCAAAAACCTATCTTGATAGCCGACTAGTGTAACTCAGATATATTCCTATTCTGAGCCTTGCATCCTGTCACAACCTTTACAGGAGATCCAGCGAGATTATGAAATCCCAGGTTTAAGCATACTGACCATTCTCACTCTTGCTGTAAACTAGGCACATGTGTGAATGAAATAATTAAATATTTATTATTTATGACACAGAACAAAACAATAAATAAATAAGGGCAAGGAACAAATACTAAAGCACAAGGACTGCAGAGAGTACACAACTCAACATAGACAAGAAACTGTGACGTTAAAATAGCAGAGTCCAGGGAAATCAAACGAGAAGGAATTACCTGGATACTAATATTATTAACACTTATAATATTCAGGATATTTAGGCTATAGCCATAGCCTTAGCATGTGTATAACCAGAAAATCGGAATGTTCGGAACAAATGCACTCCAATCCACAAGTAATTTATAAAAATCAAAATAAATATTTAGTGTAATTAAAATAAATCTTGTTAGTTGATTAAAATTTTTAGTCCATTCATCAAACCTCTCTTTTTATACATTTTGTTTATTTATTTATTATGGCAAAATAGCATTAAAATAAACCTCAAGATTCTGGTCCTGATTTCGAGTAAGTAACTTACGACTCTTTACACCTGAAGAGGGAAGGATGTTCTAACGTAAGCAATGTATAGTAAGGGAGTGTTCGAGCAATTGCCTTACAGATTCAGACCAGGACATAGTTGCAGATATGACTGAAAAATAGTTTTTTGGTGGGTGGTCAGGGGCAAGTGTAAGTAGTGGATGTATAAACACCCGAACTAGAGAACCACTTGTAATTAAAGGTTTGCAAGTGATTCACAGGTGCTTTTTGAAACTTTAGCAGTCACTTGGCCATAGATTCGGATTTGCAGAGTGCGTTGTAGCAAAGATAGTCGATTTTCCAAACAAGTTTGTGCAACCTATTGTGGCAAGAGCCCGCTACTGCAGAAGCACACGCGTACAACTTCTTCCTTTTTATGGTTCTTTATTGTCAGGATGGTAATAATGTTTTGACACCGTATACTTGCACAGCAATTATGTAGACCCTCAACGCTTACTATACATAGTCCAGCTCTCTGTCCAGATCAGCCAGCTAGCCCAGCGTTGATCTCCCTTAACAATGAAACAAGCAGGGTTTTATACCTGACACTCCTCCCATAGGCCTAGCTTGATGGACAGGTGACACACCCACCTTCTCTTTAAAAGGAAACGCCCATCCCTGGCTCTGTTTAGACTATCAGACCCACCCTGTCTGTTTGCTGAGAGGAAGCAGCTTTTAAATCATGTAAGTAAACCAATTTTAAACTACACATATGTTTTTACCTGGTTTAATCTCCACCTAGGTACATAACTGCGCCAATGTTTTACTGTACTTCCCTGCTTTTTCTGCATATTGCCAGCTAAATGCCTCCTTTTGTTAAATATCCTTCCCCCTAGCGTCTCCAAGTAGGGGGACGCGGATTTCGCGAGGAGCGCATATTTTCGTGACAACGCATCTGCATTTTTGTGTAGAATCCCAGGCCTATGTTCTACTGAGAACTTGAAAGGTTGCAGTGCCAAGAACCAGTGGATTACCTTGGCATTTACCTCCTGGTTGTTCTGCATCCATCTTAATGGTGCATGGTCTGTTATTAGGGTGAACTCTCTGCCTAGGAGATAATAGCGCAGAGCTTCTGTAGCCCATTTTATGGCGAGACATTCTTTCTCCACAGTGGCATATTTTTGTTCCCTTGGAAGCAACTTACGACTTAGGTACAGGACAGGATTTTCTACTCCATTCTTCTCCTGTGACAAGACTGCACCTAAGCCAACACCAGAAGCATCAGTTTGGAGGAAGAACCTCCAGGTAAAATCTGGTGCTTGTAGAACTGGAGAGGAACAAAGAGCTAATCGAAGATCAGAGTCAGACCAGGTTGATCTATCTGGAAAACTTTTTTTTAACATGTCCGTAAGTGGAGCAGCTCTAGTGGCGAAGTGGCTTACAAACCACTTGTAGTAACCTACTAAGCCTAAAAAGGTTCTTAACTGTGACTTTTTCTCTGGTCTTGTCCAATTTTTGACTGCTTCCACTTTGTCTAGCTGGGGTTTTACATGCCCTCGACCAACAATGTACCCCAAATATTTGGCTTCTCTCATGGCTATGGCACATTTCTCTGGGTTAGCTGTTAACCCTGCGGACCGTAATGAAGCTAAGACCGCCTCAACTTTGGCTAAATGTGATCCCCAGTCTGGGGTATAAATCACTATATCGTCCAAGTAAGCAGCTGCATAAGCTTTGTGAGGTCGTAGCAATTTATTCATAGCCCTTTGGAAGGTGGCAGGTGCCCCATGCAACCCAAAGGGTAGGACTTTATATTGATAGAGACCATCAGGGGTGGAAAATGCAGTCTTTGGCTTGGCCGTGGAAGTCAGGGGAACTTGCCAATAACCCTTTGTTAGATCAAGGGTTGTTAAATAATTGCTACCAGCAAGATTTTCCACTAGTTCATCCACACGTGGCATCGGATAGGCATCAAACTGCGACATACTGTTTAGGCGCCTAAAGTCATTGCAGAACCTAATTGTCCCATTGGGTTTCGAGACAAGCACAATGGGACTATTCCATTCACTAGTGGACTCTTCAATTACATCTAACTGGAGCATCTTCTCGACCTCCTTTCTCACGTTCACCTGTCTGGCTTCTGGAATACGATATGGCTTCTGCTTGACAATGACTCCTGGCACAGTGACAATGTCGTGTTCGATTAAGGTAGTGCGCCCAGGAATGGAAGAGAAGACATCCCTGTTCCGGCAAATCATTTCTTCAGTCTGTTGTCTCTGCTGAATGGACAAGGCTGGCTCTATGGGCACTTCAGACTTTTCAATGGCAGTACTCACTACCTGAGGAGAGGTTTCCTCATCATGCCAGGGTTTAATGAGGTTCACATGATATATTTGCTCCTCCCTTCTCCTACCTAACTGGTGGACTCTGTAATTGACAGGACCGGCAGCCTCTAGAACTTCATATGGACCCTGCCAATGGGCGAAAAGTTTGCTTTCCTGGGTAGGAACCAGGACTAGGACCTTGTGCCCAGGCTTGAAAGATCGAACAACAGCACTTTTGTCATAACTTTTCTTCTGGCTGTCACAAGCACTAGGAGTCTTTGCCCAGGATATCACCAGATGATGGACTTACCAGAGTAATATAGCTGGTACTATGGTTCTCTGGTAGCAGGGTGACAACGGAACAGGAGAAACAGCAGATGGTGAGAGAATGCTCGAGGAAAGTCTATGACTAGCAGCAACTGGTAATGAGTAGATGAATGTACACGAGGAACCAGATGGACAAGGAAATGTGAGGAGAGTCAGTGGTCTGCGTATAGCAAGTTGTACCACTGCTATAGTGAGGAGGAATGTCCAGGAGTAGTGAGGAGGTAGTGAGAGTCAGCGGTCTGCGTATAGCAAGTTGTACCGCTGTCTATAGTGAAGGAATGGAATCCAGGTGAAGGTAGGTAACGGGGAAGTCAGTGGTCTGCGTGTAGCAAGTTGTACCACTGCTATGTGAGAGGATACTTGAAACGGGTGTCACAGGGAACAGGAGTCAGTGGTCTGCGTCAGCAAGTTGTACCACTGCTATATATATGTGAGGAGGGGCACGAGGAGATGAATGTAAAGCAGAGTATACACGGGGCACACAGAACTTGATCCCACGATGATATCCACAATACAACAATAACTGACCAGCGCTGCTTGAAGTATACAAAGTCACAATAGCAATCCAGGCAATAGAAAACAAAGTCAATGGTAACAATAGCTTCAGTGGATAGGAGGCTCCGGAGAAGAACACAACTCAGTCCAGATGGATATGCAATACCAAAGCAAAGTCAATGGAAAGTATGCATACCGCGGTTCAGGAGAGCAGGCTGTCAGAGTGACGTGCAGGGATACCTGAAGGCTGAAGGCCGGCAGGAGGAGAGACCACTGGAGGGTGGAAGCGGTAATCAGGTTGGTGCAGCGCACGGCAGGTAATCCAGAATCAAAGAAGCAATACTCAGGAAGCAGTAGTAAGTGAAACTGGAAACATGATGAACACGGGAGAGTTGAGGCGGTCTGGTATCCAGTAGTAGTGGTAACGGAGGCAGCGGGGAGCTGACACGATAAACACGGGAGAGTTGAGACACTCAGGAACTCTGAAGTAGTAACGGAGGCAGCGGATAGGAATCAGCTGAGTGCAGGCACGATGAACACAGGAGAGTTGAAGTGAGCAGGAACTCTGTAGTAGTAACGGAGGCAGCGGATAGGAATCAGCTGAGTGCAGGCACGATGAACACAGGAGAGTTGAAGTGGTCTGGCAACCACAATAGCAGTAAACAGGAATCAGCAGAAGCTGAATACACGAGGAACACAGGAACACCTTCAGAGGCTCATGGGGAATGAGACTCCAAGATCAGGCAACCAGGTAATGATCACAGGTGGTTTAAATAGGGAGGGTTGCCTGACCAATCAATTAAAAGCAACAGGTATTGAAGGCTTGATAAGGGCTGCACATGCGCAGACCCTCAGGATGGCGGACGGCCACCGTTCCTGAACACACGGGAAATGGCACTCACAGTCCGGTGAGTGACACAGGCGTTCCTGAGCCTCTTTTACATGTTGCTGCACAATGGGCCCTATCTTTCCTAGCCTCTCATACATTTGGGACACAAATTGTATCAGATTTGGCTCCCTGGGACCTTGCTGCTCCCACCCTTCTTTTAACATATCCAAGATACCCCTGGGCTGTCTCCCAAACAATAACTCAAAAGGACTAAACCCTGTTGAAGCTTGAGGTACCTCACGGATGGCAAACATCAAATAGGGAATAAGAGTGTCCCAATCTTTTTTCTCTTGAGCCACTGCTTTCCTGAGCATGTGCTTTAATGTGCGGTTAAAGCGTTCCACCAAGCCATCTGTTTGTGGATGGTATACAGAGGTGTGAAGCGCCGTAACCCCTAGCAACTGGCACATGTCCTTCATCAGTTTAGACATGAATGGAGTACCCTGGTCTGTGAGAATTTCTTTGGGTATTCCCAAGCGTGTAAACATCAATACAAGTTCTATAGCTATGGTGCTGGACTTTATGTTTCGTAGGGGAATTGCCTCTGGATACCTGGTTGCATAGTCAAGCACCACTAGTATATATTGGTGCCCACATGCGGATTTTTCCAGGGGCCCCACAAGGTCCATAGCTATCCATTCAAAGGGAACTTGTACTATTGGTATTGGAATGAGAGGTGCCCTGTACATGGGTTTGGGACAGGTTCTCTGACAAATGGGACAGGACCGGCAATACTTTTTCACTGCCATGTGTACATCGGGCCAGTAAAACCTAAGCAGAACTCGTTCCCGTGTTTTATCCTCCCCTAGGTGTCCCCCACAGACATGTGTATGTGCTGCTTTATACACTAGGGTTACATGGACCTGAGGAACCATTAATTGTTCTACTTTTTCCCCCTGTACATTAGCAACTCTATACAGGAAATTATTTTTAACAATAAAATATGGTATACCTTCTGCAGGCTGGGCGGCTTTCGCTACCCCATTTACCTCAGTCACACTTTTAAAGGCATGTCCCAAAGTGGCATCATTAAGTTGGTCACGAGCAAAGTCCTGCAAAGGAAACAAAATTGGTATTGCGGACCAGTCCGTATCCTCACTGACAGGCGGGGTGGGCTCATCTGCGACATCACCGACCAATGCTAGTTTGGACTGTCCATCTTTACCCACAGTTGGATGCTTTTGTGGAACTCCTGCTGTGACTCCCAGGATGACATTCCAGTTTGGCGGTTCCCAAAGATCGATGTCCAGATGTTGTGGATTCTTAGGCAGTTCCTTTAAGACCGGGCTTCCGACCGTTGCATCAGTTGCCGGCATGTCCGGCCGGATCCGCTCACCGAGGACATCATTAAACAGTGGGAAGTCTCGCCCCAAAATGAGTGGATATGGGAGTTTAGGTGCTATGGCAGCTACCACCATAACAGTTTTGTCTTTAAGTGTGACTGGTAGTATTGTTCTTTCATACTCCTCTGTTGTGCCATGTACGCAAAAAACTTTCACTTTGGGCAACCGAAAAGTTATGGTTTCGGGTAAAGCAGAGCTGGAAACCAATGAGAGTTCACTCCCCGAGTCAACCAAGGCCAGAACAAGGTTTTGGTTGATTAGCACAGTCACCCGGAACAAACAAGGACTTCCTGATGTGGGACTCATGGTAAAACAACTTGGAAATGCAGGTCCAATATGTGCTACAGAACAGTCCATGGGTTCCTGTAGTTTAGGACACTCTGCCTTAAAGTGGCCTGGCTCACCACATTCAAAACACTTCAGATTAGACAGCTTTGCACCTGGCCCTCTGTCCGTAGCAGTTTTGCCATTGGGCCCTGTGGCAAGGATTGTCAAACCCGGATTTTGGCGTGGCAGCGGCTTTGGCACAAATGCAGGTTCTTTAGTCATTTGCTGTAGCGCACAAAACCTTTCTACCACGGTGGCAAGCTCTTCATAAGTTTGTGGGTCTGATTGCAGAACCCACCTTTGCAAATTGCGGTTCAGTCCCCGGATGCAGTGATCTATCGCCAGAACTTCAATAATCCGAGAAGGCGAATTCTCCTCAGGCTGCAGCCATTTCCTTAAAATTTTAGAAAGCTCAGCCACTTGCACTCTGAACGGTTTTTCTTTATCATAGCACCATTGGTGATAGTGCTGGGCTTGGCCTGGCCCGGAAACTCCAATGCAAGCCAATATCTCAGACTTTAGACACAGATAATCAGAGGCCCGTTCCTCATCTAGATCCATATAAGCTCACTGAGCTTCACCAGTCAGATATGGCGCCAGTCTCTCAGCCCAATCTTTAGGAGGCCATTTTGCCCTTTTTGCAAGTCTCTCAAAGGACACCAGATATGCTTCTACGTCATCAGCTGGTGACATTTTCTGGAGAACAGGACCAGGTGGTTCATTTCTGTCATGCCTCACCTGGCTTAACTCTTCTCTTAAGAGACTTGTGTTTTCCACCTGTGCCTCGGCGACTTGTAGCATCTGAGTTTGCTGCTGTTGCTGCGCAGCGACCACATTCACGAGGGTTCTCAGTACTTCCTCCATGTTGACGTCTGCACGGGTTGGGTAGCGGAAACTTGCTTCCCGAAGAATCCCACTCCTGACACCACTTGTGGCAAGAGCCCGCTACTGCAGAAGCACACGCGTACAACTTCTTCCTTTTTATGGTTCTTTATGTCAGGATGGTAATAATGTTTTGACACCGTATACTTGCACAGCAATTATGTAGACCCTCAACGCTTACTATACATAGTCCAGCTCTCTGTCCAGATCAGCCAGCTAGCCCAGCGTTGATCTCCCTGAACAATGAAACAAGCAGGGTTTTATACCTGACACTCCTCCCACAGGCCTAGCTTGATGGACAGGTGACACACCCACCTTCTCTTTAAAAGGAAACACCCATCCCTGGCTCTGTTTAGACTATCAGACCCATCCTGTCTGTTTGCTGAGAGGAAGCAGCTTTTAAATCATGTAAGTAAACCAATTTTAAACTACACATATGTTTTTACCTGGTTTAATCTCCACCTAGGTACATAACTGTGCCAATGTTTTACTCTACTTCCCTGCTTTCTCTGCATATTGCCAGCTAAATGCCTCCTTTTGTTACACTATATTGACCCTAGGAAGATTGTCATTTCTTAATCCAATTATATTTGTGCTATTACCACTTAACATACAATCATCATAACACAGAAATAATTATTAAAAAATATAGTGTTTCAAATATGCCTACATCCAATGGGGTGCATTTAACCTTCATTTGATATGATTAGTTAATAGTAATCATAATAGTAATATCACTATTATGTTATACAATTTAAGTTCACCTTTCTTAAGTTTACTTGTAACTTTTGCTGGTATAGCTGTTACTCACTTAGGTTTGTAATGCAGTATATTGTAACCAACACATCTCAGTATGTGGTCTGACAGATATCAGTATCTATTTATCTTATGATGTATCATGGCCAGTACTAATTCTGCATTTCACTATTGATTAAACTTCCACCCCTTTAACAATTGGAATAAAAGACAACTCATAAGACACAAACTTTTTACATAATAATATTATCAATACCAGTGTAAATTAATGTAATATTTTATTTATTTATTCAATGCATTATGTTGCTCATTCAATTGTTCGTTGCTGACCCCTCTTAATATAGCGATAAAGGATTCATTAAGGAAAGTAAGGCAAAAAAGGAGTAAGTTTTCTCCTGGACATACCATGTTACAAAAAAAAAGGGGTGCAAATGAATTTATTATTTTGCGAATAAGTTAAATACTGGCTATATTTTCATGTAGCACACAAATACTTGATCGCTTTATTTTTACACTGAAATATAAAGTTGATCTAGGACATGCCCTACCCCAACTATAAATCTTTCCCCACATTTTAAATTTACCTCCCCCTCCAATGCAACATGGTTTTGACAAAATGCAAAGTTACTTTTTTTTTTGCTTTCCTTTCCTTAATGAATCAGATCCAAGGTGTTTACGCATTAATCCAAAGTATATTCTTGAGTATTGTACCAGTAGTTAATATTATATTGCCAGTAGTGGCATTATGTTGTCATCCTGGTGATTGTATTTTGGGCCACGGTGAAATTCTCACTACCTATTTATTGGCTGTTAATCTTTGATTGACATATAATTTCACCAATCAAATACATTAAAATAGTCTTTATTGGATGCGGCTTATTCCTATACGCAGTTTTTTTTTTTTTTATACCATTATTATGTTATTCAGCAATGAAGCTTTTTAATGTTAACATCCTATGATTAGTCTGACCTTGTGACAAGCCAAACAAAATGGCCACTGAACTCCATTTTATTGTTCTTGTACTTTTATTGTGTATAACATGAAATGCTGATGTAACCAAGGCAAAGCCGGGATATGTCTATATACATATATCAGCTAGGCGTTGTCTCTGTGCTACCTCCGCATGTACTGGAAAGTCCCCTGTAACTTCACTGCTTTACGTCTGCGTAGAATAAGTGAAACTGTTTATTATTCATAGCTGTACCAATAAGAAGTTCTTAATTCTGTTTATATCTTATATGTTAATAATATCCCACACCCTTAGTTTCCGCTCTATAAAAGCTGGTTTTGCTGCAACACAAGTTGCCTCGTTCTGGACCGTCGGTAATGATGCCAGTCATTTGTCTATCCAGCTCGAGAGAGAGAGAGAGAGAGAGAGAGAGAGAGATAGAGTGGGGCCCTGGATAATTGCTGATTAAACATATTTCTAAGAGAACTATCGAAGCTAAGTATTTGATTATTATATTTTTACTTGTTTGCAATAAAAGATCGATATTTGAACTTTGTGGTCACGACTCTTTAACTTCTTGCAACCTGAAAGAACCTGTAAAACGTTTCATCGAAAACAGACTTATTAGAAATTCTTCTTGAATTTAGTGCATTTAATACCTGATTTTGTTATGTTAATTATTGATGTTTGTATTTAATTTTTAAAATACACAATATTATTAGGAGTGGGAGTAGTGGTATTATTATCTACTTGAGTCTAGTACTTTCTATAATGGTTTAATGGTTTTGCTTTATAGTTTAATAGCATGTATAGACAATGCAAGGCATGGAGTTTTTAGAAGAAAGAGAATATATAAATGAAAAAACATGTGCAAAGAATCAGCAAGGCATTCTGATGTGTCCTATATACATAAATCTAAACTCTATAATACATTACTCAAGACCAGATGAGTCAAACTCGCAGGCCAAACGCATTTTGCGGCCGACAGGGCCCAGAAAAGAAAATACTTATCTGACGCGGCTGCCTCCTCCCCTCCCTTCGCACTGAATGTTCGCATGACATCATCACACCTGACACTTGCAGTGAGGAGCGCACTGAGAGGAGCCACGAGAAGAAGAGAAGAAAACAGAAGAGAAGAAAGAAGGTAATACAAAAAGTAAAGGGGAGCAAACGCAGCATGGAGGGCACAGTGTAAAACAGGAGACAGGCAAAGGGGAGCAAAACCCCTATCGCACAACCCTAGTTATGGCCCTGGGCGTTGTCACATAATTTCGAGTAAATTAGACATGGACACATCTGCAGATATAACTGTGAGCAGGCTAAGTGATGCGGTTGCTTCACTCTTAGAGCAAGGAAATGTGCTGATGTTTATAGTAATCAGCATGGCTCTTTGCAGTGTTACAAGCAAATTTACATTAATAAATTATTTATCATAAATTGGGCTGGTTGTCGCTAAGGCAGGGAAATGAACAGCATGGGGGTCACCTTGCAAAAGCTGTAACTAGCACTGGCTATAACAAGCTGGTCTGGTCACACAATAACTGTAAAAATGTGCAGCATGGGATCCCCTGTTTTAAATGGATCAGTATGCTGTTCAGTATGGGCTGAATTACTTAGGCCAGTGTTGGCTAACCTGTGACACTCCAGGTGTTGTGAAACTACAAGTCCCAGCATGCTTTGTCAATAGATAGCAGCTTATTGCTGGAAGGGTATGCTGGGATTTGTAGTTTCACAACACCTGGAGTGTCACAGGTTAGCCAACAATGACCTAGGCAAAGCATGCCAGCAAAAAAAAAAAAAAAAAGTACAATTCATCAATGAATGTCATTGATACAATGAACTTCATTGAGATCCCTTGTGGGGTATATATAACAGATATCCAATCAGAGCGGCTTTCTTTTGACAAGAGCGAAGCAGCTCTGGATTGATTAGTTGCGGCTTCCTGTCCTGTCACACGCACTGGGGCTCCACCAGGAGCAATTCAGTGGTATTCATATGTGTCTTTTCCTTTGGATTACAAGGAAAAAAGAAGATGATCCCTTTAGAATTAGGCAATTAATAAAGTCAGGGCATGTACTTCAAAAAGCTCCAGTATGCTGTGGCATGGGTGGGGACATTGGTATTCTCTGAGTCAAACTGCGGTTTGAAGAGCTCAACAGTGGAATGTAATGGTAGGGGTTCAGAAATAGTGTGCGCTTCACGTCACGTCACGGTATGACCAGTTGTCAGAGAGGTATGACCAAGAACAAGAGCGGGGATGGTCAGCCCACAGAGGACATGAATAGCACCATAGTGTTTTAAACGAGAAACTCGTTAATATCGACTACTTTGAGAAGTAGCTTGCTAGTATTGCGTATATTAAACTTGTGGCAAATGTCTCTGAAAAATTGTCTTATTGTTTCACCAGTTTTATGTAAAAACAAAAAAAGCCCCCAGTCAACCTTCCCGTTGCTAACAAAGAATGACTCTGCAATGCTATTGGAAAGCATGGGCAATATAGTCAATGCTTTTGCTAGGATTTCAGTGGGCATGGTATTAGTATGTATGAGCACCTCAGGTTATCCTAGAGACCGGTCTACTTTTTCGCCATATATATTTACATTAAAAAAATCCGTTTGTCAGGACATCCTCTGCATAGGTTGCCAGGCATTTTATTAGTCACAATGGTAACTGGTATGTGTTCAGCCTGAGTGGCATAAATATGATGTCCATAACTACTTCCTGGTAGTGTCCTCAGCACAGCTAGTCTCACAATAATCTAACATAATGTATTGCGAAATCATGAATAGGGAAACTAGTGAATTTCCAGCTACAGTTGTACATTATGGGCTTGATTCATCTTCGTATCTTGCTGGGAAAAGCTCTATGCATTAGCCAGAACGGGATTTACGCCATTGAATGCAATTGTATGTAATTCATGTCCGAACGCAACTGACACTTCTAACTGCCTATGACTTAAAGGGCAGAATGGTGATGAGAAGTGGAGGACTGATGTAGGGAATATATAGTAAGGCCACGCGAGGGCGAGCCTATGTATATGCGGCCAATTCAAGTTCAGGGCATCTCTTAAGTACATGTTTGTTTAGCCGGATCATTTGCACCAGCTACAGGGCAGGTGTGAGTACCAAATGACAATGACTACACGTATACATGCCAGAACATGTGTTTGAAAATAAGAGAAGCTATACAGAGGCTATTTATATATATATATATATATATATATATATATATATATATATATATATATATATATATATACAGTGCGCATTAAGAACATCCATGTAAAAAATAAAATATATATTACAATTAAAAATAAACAAAAAAACATATTTTTATCAATGATTATACTATTATGAGTTGGTAATTTATTTAATAAAATATTTTATTTCCGTATCCTGTGGTCTGTTTTTTGTCTAGATATGGCAAGTAAGTATAGCCAGAGTGTACTTATACCCAGAATCAAATGGAAACGTATCTTCAGATCTGCAAGTTACGTACATTTGTTTTAAATGCAAGTTGCATTCACATTGCGTTTTGTGGCAGGTGTGATAAAATGCCTGCTGAAACCCCATTTTGTTGTTTTATACTTTCATGTGCATATTACTTTAAATGCTTTTAGTAAACACAGAAGAGTCGAGACAATGCCAACATATCTTGCCAGGGCATTGTCTCAGGGTTACTGCGCAGATGCAGATAAATGTATACTTTTTATCTCTATTATAGCAATCAAAAGACTGAATTTATTTATATAATAAGTGAATTTGCAATGCTTATATAATCAAGGCCTTTCTAGAATCTTCTACACATTTCTAGTTAAGGAGGTGACTTTGGGCCAACTGCACATGCTCAAGCTTTTATCAGTATTAACCAATGGAAAGTCCAAGATCATGTTTATAAATTATATGCGATCTGCAACATAACCTTGCCTCAGCTTGGGATGCTGCAGAATTGCCAAGCACCTGTTGTTACAGCCAAACTGTTTGTTACCAGTAGACTTCCTAGCTTTTGCGTTTACGTGCCAGGCTGACACGGAGAAAGGCGGAGTCCTAGGGAATAATCAATAATCAGTATCTGTGATTAAACATATATACTGGATGATCTGTTGGAAAAGTATTTTTTTATATTTACTCTTTGTATTATACTAACGTTGTATTATATTTACTCTTTTATTTTAATTCTTTACATCAAATAAACTATAAGTTAGACAATCTGAGTGTTACGTGTTATTTAATCCACTGCACCCCGAACCCACAGTTCCAACCGGGAACATGTTCATAGATGAATCAGGCCCTATATCTTAATGAAAAATTACATTTCAAATAATAACCCTTTTGTTGTCATATAGATTTCTGCTCTCAAATGAAGCTCTTTCCACTTGTAGTAATCTAACAGCCAGATGGCCAAACATTATAGTTCTTTGAACCTATAGAATAAAAGAGGCAACCTTTTATCACACTAAAGCAGAACAATAAGAAATCAGTAAGAACAGTAAGAACTGGTTTAACACTCTAGATTACCTCTACATCCATACTCTGTCTCTTCTCGCATGAACTTTTACTTCCTATCCTTCCTTATTCCCCTCGTCTCTCTCCCAACCCCCATATTCCTATATTACCTCCCTCTCTCTCCCCTATAACCCACTCCCCCTTACTGTACAAAGTGTTTTTGAAGAACATCACTGCAGTCCACGCCTAGCACAAAGCATACGTCACAAAGTACAGGTACCATTGGGGCATGATCATTGATGGCTTCATGAGTCGTACTTCAAAGTGCTATATATCCCATACCTGTCTATATATTTTAAAAAAGAAATCTGTAAAATTTGTATACTACTGAACAACATCCTAAGGGGTTGATTAAATTTTTGCGTGCTACTATGGAACCTCTCGGCTAATTGAATGTGCCCCTTTGTGCTACATGGTATGAATAATTCTGTAATATGCAGGGAAGAATATGTCTTGTTATTGTTACATTTTCATAAAAAAAGGAAAATAGTGTTTGCTCAACTTTTCAGTGCATAGTAAAGAGGCATACATATTATGACCAGCCTTACATTACTATAGCACAAATTATGTATAATTTAGTTGAAGGTACATGACGTACATTGAGCTACTGGCAGCCCCTCTGCTGCCAGAAGGAACAACTGTGGAAGGTCACCTGCCACTGTGCCTCATCTCTGCATCTGGTGTCCCACCTCACATACTCCATTTACTCTGCCTCTCTTCTCTGTGTATCCTGTGCCCCGATGCCTTCTGTCACCAACTATCCCTGCAGTCCAAACCATATTCTGCCCAACCACTGTGACATGCTTTTATTAACCATTATTTTAGCACACACACTAAGCTATAAACACGGCACACATCTTAGCTGCCCACCACAAACATTACTACAAGCTATAAACACCAAGAGCTATATACATTTTGCCATACCTTCCAACATTTCACTCCCTGCATCGGGACAAGCAGAACAACTGTGAACGGAAGATACCTCCCAATGTCCCCACCCATGGGACAAACGTGAGCTATACACAGCACGCAAAAAAGCTATAAACCAACAAGGAGATGTTATAACCACAAGCAGAGAAGGCACTGACTCCATGGATGCCCATTATATTTATCTTGAAAATATCCACCAAACTCTTCCTACAAGGACAACTGATAAACAAGATACTGACTGCAAGGATAACTGATACATTTAACTTGGAAAAACATTCACAAGACTCTCTCTACAAGGACAACCGATACTGCACACAACCACAGACCTGAACAAGGTGAGCTTCTCTCACTCTCTCATAAATTATTTTGCCTTTTTATCAATTGCTGGACACTGCACCATGGGAACATTCAAAAGCTGCCCTTAAGGGAGGGTACTATCTGAAATTGCTGAATGCAATCCGAAACCTTTTTGGACTTAAATATATTGAACACAGTACAACTTGGAGGCACTGACTTATCTAGCAGAATGTGCCTTGATAGTTTTCCTAATCTTATATATTTATATAATCTAATATATATTACAAAAGTGATCCATCTAGCAATCGTTTGTTTAGTCGCTGCTCAGATCCTCTTTTGAGCGTAATCAGTCATTCTTATAGATAATGTCATATCCATGTAAAGCCTCAGAGCCCTGACCACATTCAAAAAAGAAAGGGAATTCTATTCTTTGGAAGTCACCTTCTAGGTGCAATTTTGACTGCACCTGAGGTTGAAAAGGGGCTTTTGTACGCAGGACAGTGATGTGCTCCTAAAGTATGACATACGAAGAAATACATGAGACCTACATAGTGGAGCAACTAGCTCTGAAACTCTTCTCGCAGAAGAGATTGCCATGAGAAAAACAGTCTTCAAAGTGAGAAATGTAAACTCTGCAGTCTCCAAATGGTGGATGCTGTAAGGCTGCCAGTACCAAAGTTAGTTCCCATGCAGCTATCAGAGAAAGGAATTATTATTATTATTATTATTTATTTATTATAAGGCGCCACAGATTACAGAGTGTCGGATACAGAAGCAAGTAACAAATAGAAGAGGTAATACACATACGTAGCACAGATGAGTGTGCGTAATGCTATGGGGACTCACACAGAGTGCAGCAAAATACATGACAGGACATATGAGGAAGTCAGACAGAAGACCATCATGGGACAACAGGTAGAGAGGTCCCTGCCTGCGAGATCTTACACTCTAGAGGAAGGGGAGCTGAGAGACAGTAGGACCAACTGGGAGAAAATGGAGATGGCAGGCGAGGAAAGAGAGGTGATGGCTAGAGTGGTTAGGAGGTGAGCGTTTGAAGGACTGAGAGAGTTCCTAAGAATGGGTGCAGCATGGCAGGTCTTGGAGGCAAGCATGGGAGGAGGCAATGAAAGGGTGAATTGAGATAGAGGTCAGAGGAAGATTAGAGTAGCCGGGTAGGTATGTACCTAGAGACAAGGTCAGAGATGTTAGTGAGGGTAAGGAGCTTGAACTGAATTCTGAAATGGATAGGGAGCCAATGAAGGACTGTACGCAGAGGAGTAGCGGAAGATTTGTGATGGGAGAGGAAGATGAGCCTAGCTGAAGCATTTTGTATGGATTGAAGGTCAGAAAAGTGAGAGTCAGGGAGGCTAGTGAGAAGGAAGTTGCAATAGTTGAGACAAGAAATGATGAGTAAATGGACCAGGATTTTGGTTGCTTCCTGAGAGAGGAAGGGACGGATTTTCGTGATGTTACGTAGGAGCTAAAAGTCAGGATTTGGTAGCTGAGAGCTAAGTCAAGATACCAGTGGAGAGAGAGAGGTTAAAGAGCTGAGAAAGGTGACAACAGGCATTGGAAGAGAGGGAGCAGTGAAACTAGGAGAGGACAGGGAGAGGACAGGTTGTAGAAGAGAGGATCTCAGGCACAGTTTCAGGTAGGTAATAGCCAAGAGTGGCAGAGTGAGTGATTGAGAGGACAGGTGGAGGGAGGCAAGTCTGACGAGAACAGATATCATTGTAGATAGTCAATATTGTCTTTGAAGAAGGTAGAAAAGTCAAGAGCAGTGATGGATGAAAGGGGAGGACACAGTAGATAATTAATGGTAGCAAAGAGGCATCGGGATTTATTGGACAAGGAGGAGATGTGGGATGTGAAATAGGCTTGTTTGGCAAGAGAAAGGGCAGACTAGTAGGAGGTAAGGATGAATTGAAAGTGGATGAAGTCAGCAATGGAGCGGGATTTCCTCCATTGGCGTTTAGAGGAGCAGGAGCTCTTTTGGAGGAGACGAGTAAGAGGGGAGTGCCAGGGTTAGAGTTTAGATTGGCTGAGACAAAGGGAGGTAACTAAGGCACCAGTGTCAAGAGTGACACTGTGAGGAGTTGTAAAGAGTAACAGTGGCTGTCTGATAGGGAAGAAATGGGAATGATGAGGGATTCGAGGGAGGACGGAAAGATAATGGAGTTAATGCTGTTGATGGGACACAGTGTGCGAGCGACTTTGGGTGGGAGATGGGGGCAAAGGATAAAGAGATGTTTTAAGGAAAGGAGATTGTGGATAGAGAGGGGTAAGGCAAAATTGGAGAAGTTGGAGATGTCACAGAGATGGAAGAACACAAGGTATCCCTGTAAAAAAGTATGCACCTCTGTGAAAATAGCCAGTTTTTTTTCTGAAAATAAACTGACAGTCCCTATATCTGTACCGTTAAGGAACTATGTTCAAGCCACTGTCCAGACCCTCCTGGAAAAATGACAAAAGTCAGACCAACTTAAAGTATGTTAACCCTTTTATTAGCTCCAATATATTTTCCATACTCTGTTAAATTTTGCCTGAAACAACCTTTCTAGCCTTAAGCATGGTCTCAATCACGCTGTCTGAGAGACCTTACAGTCAATATACTGATGAAAATATGACCTTCAGTAAAAGATCCTGGTAACCATCTTTAGAATCTTGATTTACTGGGCCGGTCAAATGCCACTAGGATAACCAAAGCACCCTCTCTTTATCTTTTGGTGAACCCAAGGAAGCATAGCTATTGGAGAAAAAAGGTAAGTGTAAAACATGATGTCTCTGATAATTGCACCTCCGGCCATTATAGCTATCTGTATTTGTTAAACTTGCCTTTTAATTTGCCCTCTTCCATGATGGCCAATATTGCATGAAAGAGAATCCATATTGGATCCCGTTATCTGTTTGAGCATATAATAGGCATTTCCTGGATCAAACTTTTGGTTGAGTAGTCTGCTTGCTGAGCTCATGTGACTTGCTTGTATCCACCAGGATTACCCACTTTTGTACTGACCTGGCAAATAGTGCTGGATTGGCTGTGGGGGACCAGTGGTTTTAAGTAGTAAGAGTGCTGTTCCAATTGTATTTGTGTACCTCTGCCCCCTTTGTGTGTGTGTGTCTGTTTCTTTCTTCCTCATGGTGTGCCAGTCTCTAATTTGTAAGTGCACCTGTCTCTTAGCTCCTAAGAGACAGAATGTTTGTCTTGTACATTTATCATAACTATCCTCCACCATGTTTTTCCCTGCGCCCCTCAGACCCCACTTTTGCTGTAGCCCTGCTCCTTTCTTGTCTCCCCTTCTGTCCTCTTAAGGGAAGGTACACTTGCTTCCTCTGTCCACAAAGCAGGGTTTGCCCCTCTAAATATGCCATACCCATTACTTTAACTCATTTAAATAATGCCATCTAAGCAATATAATTTCTGCATTTCACCACAAAAGCTGGCATGCTTGTGTGCCAATGTAGCACTACACAAGTTATGCCATCAATCCACCTAACTCCACATGCCTTGTTTTTTGTAAACCGCAAATCATGCCATCTTGACCTGCACAGATGTACTTTTTCCAATAACTCCAGATTAAAATAGGTGCACTACATTGCAAAGAACACTTGTGCTACGAATGTACACTTTTGCGTTGTATAAATGACCCTTATTGTGTTTCTGTGCTTTATTGATCATACATAGGACAGCACGGTGGCTAAGTTGTTAGCACTTCTGCCTCACAGGGCTGGGGTCATGAGTTCAATTCCCGACCATGGCCTTATCTGTGTGGAGTTTGTATGTTCTCCCCGTGTTTGCGTGGGTTTCCTCTGGGTGCTCCGGTTTCCTCCCACAATCCAAAAACATATTGGTAGGTTAATTGGCGGCTAACAAAATTGACCCTAGTCTCTGTCTGTCTGAGTACGTATGTGTGTTATGGAATTACACTGTAAACTCCAATGGGGCAGGGAGTGATGTGAGCGAGTTCTCTGTACAACGCTGCAGAATCAGTGGCGCTATATAAATAAATGTGATGAAAAATGATGATAGGACAGTGGTCATCTAGCATAAATGTACAAAAAGTAAACACATTACTGAATGTGTAAACTAATATTGTTCATAGCGCATTTAGAAGCTCCCTAAAGTTTCATATCTGCACTGAACCGTAGTTGTCATTAAGCTTGTTTGCAGAAGGTGCACCTGATCTGACGTCACTAACTGGCAAGTCAGCATCACCCTACAGACACATGGCAGCATCGCGAGAAGACCAAATCTCGCGGTGTATTATACTGACTAGTATCAGATTATTTTCCCTGTTTCATTGCTGTATGTCGGTACTGATAACAAGCGTATTACTATCCCCTCCCCTACGTGCAACTATCTCTATGTGTTCGTCATGGCCGTGTGTAGGTGCACACACTGGGGCGCCGTGTGATGATGTCGGTGGCTCCTGACGTCATCACGCTGCCTCCCGGTGCGGCGTAACGCGGACACAGTGTGCTGTGGGGACTAGTGGAAGAGGTGACCGGGTACCTGGGCATTGGGAAGAAGATTGCAGGACGGAGGTGGGTGGGTATACAGCAGCAGGGCGGAGAGGGGGCAACAAGTGACGTCTCATACAGACTGACACTTAGCTGTATACAGTGTAAAGCACCTCCTCATAGAGACACATTCTGAGATACAAACCTGTGATCTAGTCCACACTGTATCCCTAAAACACAGAATACATTACTTTGTTTATTATTCGATTGCAGGTCCTCCTCCTTGTGTTATGTAGCATAAAATGTCCACAGATAGCTATAAGAATATCATATTGTTACATTGTTGTAGTGATTAGTGTGATTCCTAGGTGATATGGATGATATACAGGAGATCTGAGCCGATCCTACTTGATTTGTCACAAATAAATCACCGTCACTATCTGGGGGCCTTCAGTTTAATTGCAGATCTGTGAAGAACACTAGCCCAGTTTGTCACATACAATAATCCTGAGAAGCAGTGGTGATCAGGTTTTACTGTGGAGCAGTAAAATCCCTATTTATTATTAATACATCTTTAAAATATACACTGTATTTTACAGTACATAGTGATCTTACTCTAGTACACATGTTAATGTAAGCGGACATGAACAATTGATTCTTATACTTTTTGGTAGCCATTCAATATCTGTCCCTCCAGAACTAAAACATGTTTTGTATGCTAGGCATTTGTGAATGAATGAACAAACCCTGCCCATTCCATTGTGCCTAAGCCCTCATTTTATTTTTGACATTGTAATTGGTGATTGTCACAGACATTGTTGCTGAAAACTCTGCTCTAGGTCAGAGCCTCAATAGGACACTGGTAATTACATGTTTGCTCATGTACCCATTCTTCCACATTTGTCATTGCATCTTTGTTATTTGATTTATGTATCTTGGTAACAAACAATATAGGTTGATATGAGCAGCGGCTAATTTTGTCTTCTGTGTATTCTCTCAGTGATCGGTGTCATGGTGATGAAAGCTTCCATGGAAGATGATGATTCTGGGTGGGAACTTTCAATGCAGGACAAGATGGGGAAAAGCAATGCCAACTGGATAGACATAACTCAGGAATTCCGAGATGCTTGTAGCGGTAATTATGTCTATAGGGATGAAATACAATTTATCCAGAATGGGACACATTTTTATTTTTGTGTAACAAAAATAGCACAAATATTTAGTATAGTAATACCTTAATGTGAGCATCAGGGACTTTTCCATCTTATTGATATTTTAACGTATTTCTGTTTAACATTCAATAAATGTGCCTTGGGATGTGATCATGGTACTTTACAAGTACTCTCACCTAAAAATCATCATCATCATCAGCTATTTATATAGCCGCACTAATTCCACAGCACTGTACAGAGAATTCACTCACATCAGTCCCTGCCCTATTGGGGCTTACAGTCTAAATTCCCGAACACACACGCACACACATCAATTTAATAGCAGCCAATTAACCTACTGGTATGTTTTAGCTAAGGCCATGGTCGGGAATCAAACTTATGACCCCAGTGCCGTGAGGCAGAAGTGCTAATCACTAAGCCACTGTACTGCCCTAAAAATGAATTTACTTTTAATAATGCCTAGTTCAGATGAATACATTTGCTACACTATGTATTGTATTCTTTATAAAGACAATGAAAAAATGTATTTTACTGTGCGTTCTCTTTGTCAGCTCTCTGTCATTTTTGGTTCTTCTGACAATATACTATACTGTTGGTGTACACCCGCCAATCTATTTTAGGGCAGGGAGATTATCACGTATTCTTGAAACAAGAAGTATAGTCATGGGGAGAGCATTATATGACAAAAACACCAGCACTCTATTTTGTATTGCCTATTTATAAGATGCTGGAAGCACGACAACATTAATGTTATTATTTATGTTGTAATATTTCTATTAGACAAATTCAACCTAAGCTTAGTATGTATTTACTGCAACGTGTAATCAGCGCTACACCTATATTAGTTACTAACTATTGAAATACACACAATTGTAATTCCTCTACAGATATAGAAATGTCCATAAGATGCACTATTTATTTTTTTTATCTTAAGAAACGTTATTAATGTCCAGGATATCCTGACGATTAGTCTCTATGTCCAAAAACAAAAGAAATGATTAATCCTAATGTCAATTTCAAAGTAATTATTCTTATTATATTGGGGAATGATTGTGTTGTAATCCCATTTTATCCTGTAGCATATACCTCAAATTTACCAAAATGTGAAAATAATTAGGATGAGAACTTACCCAAATTGATGTTGATTTTCATACGACAAGAAATTGTACTCAGACTGGAATAATGGTAGTGGTTGCCGCTATCTCCTCTTAAGGATTTTTCTTTGAGACCGTGTATGCAAAATTATGCTTAATATACTGCTCAGGCAATGTTTGTGTTAAAATTAAATTTAATAATCTTGTTTAAAACACTATTTAAAAGACTCTGTATTATTAAGTCAAAGTGTCATATTTCAAATGGAAATAAAGTTCACATATTAGCTTGAATAGTTGACATTAATGTCATAGTCCATTCATTCTATTGCCTGATTGTATTAGCTTACAAGTTTATAGCTGATTCCACTAAAGATAGTGGAGGCTGTAATATGAGCGAGCAGTCACAGTCAGGAGATGAAAGCTGGTGTCTCTGGTTCTTTAAGTGCTGATAGATCATGTGTTCTATATCCAATGTGTTTCAGCTTAGATTAGTAAAGCCTTCCTCATGGATTTTTTTGGATTGATACTTGCATTATGTCTTTTAATAACTAAGTTTTTTTTTTTTGTTTTTTTTACTGTTTCATCACTAAAGTTTAAAAACTTATTTTCTTGATGTATAGCTTTGTTATTGGGGATGAAACACTATTTAGAACCTCTTTAATGCATCTTTTTTGACAGTTCTAATGGTGCAGAACTATGTGTAAGAAGGTGGTAGCATTTAATGTCATGTGTCTATTGCAGAGTTGAAACTGGGAGAGCTGCTACATGACAAACTGTGAGTATTGTACATGATACCTTCATATATTCATTGTCTTTG
Source organism: Mixophyes fleayi (assembly GCF_038048845.1). Classification (NCBI taxonomy): domain Eukaryota; kingdom Metazoa; phylum Chordata; class Amphibia; order Anura; family Limnodynastidae; genus Mixophyes; species Mixophyes fleayi. The sequence continues at coordinate 295,475,643 of NC_134402.1, forward strand.
TCCTGTCAACTTTTACTTGATGTGAAATTAAGTTTTGCACGTAATCCTCATTTTTTAGTGTTACTTTCGTTGTTGCCTTTCAGCTTTGGCCTGTTTGAAGCCATGTCAGCCATTGAAATGATGGACCCTAAAATGGATGCTGGCATGATTGGGAATCAAGTTAATCGGAAGGTTTTGAATTTTGAGCAAGCAATAAAGGTTGGTTCTTACTATCTCAGAACCATATAAATGCTGCAAATATTGCACACATCACTTATTCTGCTTTCTATTGCCAAAGTATATAGCACCTGTTACTTAGGACAACACAATGCAGGGCAACTTGGCCTAATAATTGTAATACTTTAACCTTATAGGCAATAGGGATATAACCAAGCGCTATTTATTATTAAATCCTCAATCACAGAGGAATAAAGAATAACTAATTAAAATTAAATATATACGCTGTAAACAAAACCACTGTTTCTACACTTCACAGGGGATATACGCAGCTGCTCAACAGAAGTTGTTGTGATTCAACTTTATTAATTGAAAACAAAATGAAAAAAAGAGAGAAGCGCAAGTATATCCTCTAGAGTAAAATACCACTAGAAAGCTATATTGACATATATGTTTAAAATTTATTACACAATACAATATCATTAAACGCATAAAACATATAGATAAGTTGCATTCGAAAAAGGAACACCTGTAGTGCACTTATAGGAAAAAATTATATCCAATGTCAATTATCTCTGAACGAACTTCTGAATTAATATAACGTTATATAAAATCGAAGTACCATTCACACTTGCTGCAGATCACAATCACTTGGATATCAACTTAATCTGTGTGTCACTTTAAAAGAAGGAATCACCGTCAATCCATCTGACTCATGTAGTTCTATAAGCGGTTTCTATATTCCGCCCATTGGAACCGCATAATAAGTCTTTTTATTCCACAGTCTAGTAACCATAAGCTTAAACTGCTTTACTGTATGGGATATGCTGAAATTTCAATTGTTACGAGGATCTGATCACCACTCTAGACGAGTACCGTTTGGTATTGTGCCCAAAGGAGGGTAAGATCACTGTGGACAAGCTTATGTTTAGTAGACTGGAATAAAAAGACTTCTTATGCGGTTCCAATGGGCGGAATATAGAAACTGCTAATAGAACTACATGAGTTAGATGGATTTACGGTAATTCCTTCTTTTAGAGTGACACACAGATTAAGTGAATGTCCAAGTGATTGTGATCTGCAGCAAGCGTGAATGGTACTTTGATTTTATATAACGTTATATTAATCCAGAAGTTCGTTCAGAGATAATTGACATTGGATATAATTTTTTCCTATAAGTGTACTATAGGTGTTTCTTTTTTGAATGCAATTTATTATCATGGAACTGGTCCTATATAATGGCATGTGAATTTATTTTATTTTATATGTTTTATGCGTTTAATGATATTGTATTGTGTAATACATTTTAAACATATATGTCAATATAGTTAACTGGTGGTATTTTACTCTAGAGAAGATATACTTGCGTTACTCTCTTTTTTCATTTTGGCCTAGTAATTATTTAGATTCTTTAGGGGAGAAAATCAACCTTAGGTCTATTTAAAGTTATTTACGCAATTTAGATTGATTGTTGTGTCTTTAGTAATTGAAGTGAGTTGGCATGTAGAGGCAGAATGACACAAAACTGTACTAACATTGATGATATTTGGTTCACTTGTTACACCTTCCCAATCTGCATCTCTAAAGTAATGTACATGTAGTTGCCTTGGGCCTTTTGTCAATTGTCAGATATTACTTTTGTTTTGCTAAGACTTTTTTTTTTTTTTTTTTTCAAAGGATGGAACCATTAAAATTAAAGAATTATCATGGCCAGATTTAATAGGAATCATGGATACTTGTTTTTGTTGTTTGGTAAGTATACAAATCACCTTTTACTTTTATATTAGCAAACACATTAATAACTTTCAATTGGTTTTAAATGGTAGCTACTTTTCATACTAGATATTAATATGACAGTAATATTGAGAATTAGCCAGAGATGTGGTTTATATCCCAGTTCTGGCATCTTGTGACTCAGGACAAGTCACTGTCTCTCTGTGTGCCCGGCACCAAAAGTAGTAAGTGAGACATATATATATATATATATATAATATATATATATATATATATATATATATATAATATATAAATGCTTAGTGGCGTCTGTCTGTCTGTGAAAAAAAAAAAAAACAAGTTGCAGCGCCACCTGCTGGGCAGAGTTATACACTGACCTACTAAATTCTTAGTGTGTGTGGGAAAAAAAATCAAAAAGGGCTGAAATTTGGTAGGGCTCAAACTCATTTTCGTGAGGTAATTTTACCTCATGAACACACATGTGTAGAGGCGTGCGTTAGTGTGTGTGTGGAAAAAACTATTTTCTCAGAAAGGGCTCATCCAATTGACCTGAAATTTGGTATACTGACATTATTTGACAAAAAAATTAGAATAGTCAAGTCAGTTAACTTCCATCATCCCCCCTTCCCCCCGTGGGAGGGGTAGTAAAGGCTAAATTTACAGGGTTGAGGGGTCAAACTCATTTTTGTGAGGTAATTTTACCTCATGAACACACATTAAAAAGGCCGCTTGCGTCGGGAACTAACGCTCTTCCCCTGAGGAGGCCTGGGCTAGGTCCAAATGCATGACAAGAACTTTTTTAAGACCTTAAGTAGCTTGATTTGACTAGAATGCATGAGTATCATGCACGGGTTAACTTGTATATATATATATATAGATATAAAGATAATATAAATATATAATGTTCAGTGTTCTTTAAATCTCTCTTTAACATGTGCTTCTTTTTTAAGAATCACATGTGTTGTAGCCCTAGGCTAATGTTAAAGAGCACTCTCTAACACTAGAGCCATAGAGTATAGAGAGCTTCTCTTGAGTCTTGACAGACTCTGGATATATGTTCTCTGATTCCTGAGAAGGCAAAAGAGGGGACATCACTCCCCATACACAGCATTCTATGTTGAACACTGTGCCGGGGTGCTGTCACAGCTGGGAGCCACGTGTTTTGGGAGCAGCAGCTGTCGGTGAAATTCCGCATGACAAACTGTTCTACTTGGTGCATAAAGCATATCATTGGATGAAATAGAGTATAGTGTATTTCCCCAGAAAATGTTGCCTGTCGGGTGGCATTAAGAAGTAGCCGGGTGGGGGCAGTTGTAGTACTTTGCAATAATATTGAACAATTTTGGAGGTTTTTGCCTACACCTGCCAGGACTGGTCAGACTGGGGGTCAGTGGTCTAACGCACACTGCTGCCTGTAGTGCTCACATAGTGCCTGTTCTAACAGGATAAACAATGGTTTATTCTACTATAATAGGACTCTGTTGTGCTCCAAGAGCCGGGAGGCAAGTAAGCACAGTCAGGTGGAGCACCTGGGAAATAGGTGATGGTGAGGACACTGCAGTAATGCCTATTGTACAAAGGGGATGTGATAAACATATATGGTATGGAGAGTATTTTTAAGTATAATATATATTTTTTTTCCTTTTTCTTTAGATTACTTGGTTAGAAGGTCACTCCCTAGCACAGACTGTTTTCACTTGTCTTTATGTACATAATCCTGATTTCATAGAAGACCCGGCCATGAAAGCGTTTGCACTAGGAATCCTCAAGATATGTGATATTACTAGAGAAAAAGTGAACAAAGCTGCTGTATTTGAAGAGGTTTGTCACTTAGTAGCTAATGAGCCACATGCACATGCTGAAAAGGGACATGACAAATCATTTGTACTTTTCTCTCTAGGAGGACTTCCAGTCAATGACATACGGCTTTAAAATGGCTAACAATGTAACAGACCTCAGAGTTACAGGTGATTTATATGTTCAGCTATATATATCTATATATGCAATCTATTCTTATGCATCTGCATTAATTCTGCAATTGTCTCTATAGGAATGTTAAAAGATGTTGAAGATGATTTGCAGAGAAGAGTTAAGGTATCTTCAACATGCATTTTTTTTATAGTATTCCTGGACATCATCCAACAAATTCTTGAAAATATGTTATAATTTATGTATAGGTAACTTGAAACTTATCGAGTGCAAGAAGTATTGCTGTTTTTTTTCCACGGATATTTAATGTCATATGTGAGTAGATCAGGTAAAGGACTGTTTTTTTGTGAGTTTAGCAAGTTTAGGATGGACACACACACGCACACAAACAAACCCTACCTTTGTCTTAAGTTCTGAAAATGTCATTAAATATTGTTTTTGTGAATGTACAAATGTTTTAGATAAAACAACTTGCATTTTAGATAAAAAAAAAAAAAATGAAATGTATAGAAAATAATAATGTGTGTGTGTGTGTGTTAGCATGGAATACTCTGAGCCAATATTTTGGATTAGACCTGCACGTTCGTGTCTAACATTCTAAGTTGTTTGACAGTTGACTACAACATTTTGTTTTAGAGCACCAGGAGTCGACAGGGAGAGGCGAGAGATCCTGAAGTAGAGCTTGAGGTAGAACAGTTTGATTTTCTACTTTAGATTTATCTATTGTGTAACTATTAATTTACTTTCAGGGAATTGCTTTGATGTACCTAAGTGTAGATTTTGATAATGCTCCTAGTATTTAAAATCTCTTACAAAAGGACTGCACAGAAGTTGAGTAGAGGCACCAGTAGTACATTGTGTGATACAAAGTTGTCTCTGTGAATCAAGGTTAACATTACAGCAAATATGTTATACTAATGCTTTTAGAAATGCATCCTTTCTTTCAATTCTAAAAAATAAATTCAAGTGTAAATACATATGTATTTAATCCTTTTACTTGACATTATCCTTATCCTTTTTATTTAGCACCAACAGTGCTTGGCAGTATTTAGCAGAGTGAAGTTTACCAGGGTTTTGCTGACTGTTCTAATTGCTTTCACCAAGAAAGAGGTAAAGAGAGCTTTGTAACCATCAATAGATGTGGCTGTGTAATATTATGTAGGTAAACTGTCTTTCCTTGTTGTCTAGACAAGTGCAGTATTAGAAGCATCAAAGCTGATAAGCCAAGCATCTGACCTCCTCTCAGCTATTCACCACTCCCTTCCACTTGGCATTCAGTCCCAGAACGATACCACGAAAGGCGGTGAGAACTAGTCAAGAATGCATATGTCAATTTATGTTTAAAGTTTGTAGTCTGCAAACTAAAGTGGAGCTTTTTTAATATGTGGTAGAGAAGGAACAAATACATTGTCTTGTCTTTTCTGGAACATCATAACAGCTATGGTTAATCCAAAAAATATAAAAAAAATCCCTCACTTCATATTCCCTCATTATAATAATAATATTTATTTTTTAAGTCCTTCACACATCCATACGAACAGACTTCAATAAATAGTTTACTCTTGTTTGCAACAATTTAAATTCTAGTCTTTTAGTAGAACAGGGTAGGTCCCCCCTCTGGGTACCACTATACACCTTATACCAGGCCTGGCCATCCTGTGGCTCTCCAGGTGTTCTGAACTTGCGATCCCCGGCATGCTTTGCCAGTACATAACTAGCCAATATCTGACAAAGCATGCTGGGACTTGTAGTTTCACATCACTCAGAGAGCCACAGGTTGGCCAGCCCTGCCCTATATCCTATACCTTACTCTCCTTGCATCACTGCCTCGAGGTCTTACATACTGATAGATGAACTAGGTACCCACTTTCATTTTGTGCAGTGTATTGAACATTGAGGCTGTCTAAAAGCATGGAGGGAATGATGCGTGAAGGGTACAAGTACAAGGGTTACCCTCTAGCAAAATTGGTGTCCATTTTCATTCGTTGTTTACTTTTAAACTGCCAATGGGATTTAAAATGGAATGACTGAGGTGGGTTTCTGTAAACTTGATGGGCCAGTTAACACTAACTAAAAAATATTTTAAAGCTCACTCCTCCAGCACCACTCCTCCAGCACCTCTAAGAACAATTAAAAGAGAAGTCCTGCTGGGAAACACTTGTTTTTTTTCTGTTTACAATTGATTTCATCACAATTGGTATACCATGGTCAATTGCAAATGTGTGCGGATGTGGCTAAAGCTGGTGCTTGTTGTCTTCTGCATATCTTTCTAGATTAATTTTTGACAAATCTCAGAAACATTCACTGCACAGTTTTTGACATAATTCAGGAAAAAATATTATGTTTGTTCTGTTTATCAAAGTGAAATTGCAGCTCAATAGATAGCATATAAGAGAAGCAGATGCAGTTAAACAGTTTTAAGAAATATCACTGCATGAGCATTACTTTTCAGTCTTGCTACTTCCTTTAAACTACATAGCAAAGTTTTGGCTCGGGCAGCTTATCTTGACTATCATTGTGACTGTGTAGCAATGACAATCTGAAACTTATGGCTACAGGAATATTTTTGTGTGCCCTGTTACATAATATGCTTATATAGATCTATTTGAATATAATCACTTTTTAATTTTTGGTTTTTTAGATCATCCAATTATGATGGGATTTGAGCCTTTGGTCAACCAGCGGCTGCTTCCTCCAACTTTCCCTCGTTACGCAAAAATAATTAAGAAAGAAGAAATGGTGAATTATTTTTATAAATTGATAGATCGGATAAAAACTGTGTGTGATGTTGTCAACTTATCAAACCTTCACAGTATTTTGGTAAGTTTACAGTTTAACGCAGACCAAAGTTTTTGGATCAGGTTAAACACAAGCTTGTATATCCTATATTACTATGCTGTTCCTAGCACTAGTTAACGTTTGTTCTGATAAAATAAATGCTTTCTTTCTAGTTAATCATGTCTCTTCTTGATGAATTTAATTGCTGCTTGTTAGATAAGATATTTAAGAGAAGAAGCCTTTTATATGCTTTTCTTCTGAACTGAGATATGTAGATATGACTAAATGTGAGCCCATATTTCTCTTGCATCCTCTTGGAGGACAGTGAACCATGGGAAAATATAGCCTCCATTAGGGCTTTGGCACATTAAATAGAATCAGCCTGTTTATGCTCCTCCCTCTTCTCTATCACCATCATGCAGGGAACTCTGTTTGCTTTCAAGTTGCCTTTTTTGTTGAGCTGTTTCAGCAGCCTGTATTTTTATTATTCATTTTAAATTTGCAGCTGGGTTTCTTTTGAATTTACAGCTGCGACAGTCACTTAAAAGCAAACAGCATCTCTGAGCTGTCTGCAAACCTGAGCGGGCCATGGGAGCTGCCATTACTGGTATCTACTCCTGCCCCATCAAGCTCCCAACAAGGCACTGTGTTTTGGGGGGCGAGCCCCTTCTCCACCTTCACAGGGGGTGATTTGGGTGAAAAGATGCCCCACACTGGGCATTAGTAAGCTGGGAGGGGGCCCATCCTTAGCAGGCCAATTTTGTGCTGGACCCTGGGGATGGCACAATCCTGGGCATCAGTAAAACACAGACACACTTTTTTTGTTCTGCACTGACTATACATTTTCCGTATCCCAGCTACAGGGAAGTATTCGAGGGATGGGCTTTTTTTTTGCTTTTTTCTTCTGACTGGGTCTGATATTCACTGTTATGTTTATGAGTTCTGTGTCTGCTACCTACTTGGTTCTTTACCTTTACTGTGTATTTTGTATCTGCCTCTTCTGTTCTCTAACTGTCATTTTGGAGAAGTGGAGTAATTCCAGATCAAACCCTGGAGGTGTTTCATTAGTAACTTTTCATACTTGTGTGAAATGCTCGGCTAGGTTGCCTAATGGGCAGCCTGACAGATTCCTTATATGCATAATGCTGTGTTGACAGCCACTTGCCACACGTCTGTGGTTTCTGCCACTAACCTGGCATAGCGAGCTCGGACCAAATCCCTGGCTCCGTTTATTTCTGAGTTTAAACAACTCACTGCATATCCTCAAGCGACAGGGATTCATCCCTCCAGCTCTTTTGCTGAAGTTTCAGCAAATTACACTATTTCAGTGCCCTTAGCCAGGGTTATCTGGTCCCTCAGCAAAACCACTTGATGAGGTTTTGGAGCAAGCTCTGGCTAACTTGGGGCGAAGTCTGGTTAAGGTTTCCTGCCCTTTAGAGAGTATTTTGAAGGACTCTTCAGAGACCAGGTCCTTGAAGCAGCAGAGTTCTGTCATGGGGTGGGTCTTACTCTGTACGCATCCCAAGAAGAGTCACTAAGAAATTGAGGATTCCTTATGTATTGATGAGGAATCTCTAAGACAGACTGGGGTGGATAAATTTGTGCGGGCAGCGAGACATGTACTACATATCCAGAACAGTGTGGATTCAGCCGAGACAATACCTGATAAAATTATCAAAGAATTGTAAGCCACCACAGCACTGTACAGTAGTTAAACAGTACGTACATAATACGGAGATATAGATAGATAACAATAAATGCAAACATGAAAACAAAGGGTAGAGAGGGCCCTGATCATGAGAGAACTTACATTCTCAGTGGAAGAGATTTGTTTGGGTAGTATCAGTGGGGGGTAAGGTAAGTTCAAATAAACAGGTTTTCAGAGAGCATCTAAGGCTTTGAAGTCTGTGGCAAAGCCTGATTGGGGGTGGTAGGGAATTCTATACGTAGGTAACAGCATAGAAGAAGTCTTGTAGGTGGGAGTTGAGAGGTGGTTACCAGAGACGAGGCACAAATCAGAGGTAGATCTAAGAGCATCAGAAGGAGAGTATTTTCATATGAGATTTGAAATGTATGAAGGGTGGTGGTGTTGAGGTCTTTGTAGATAAGGTTGAGTATTTTGAATTGGATTCTGGAGGACACGGGGAACCAGTGTAGGGGTTTGCAAAGTGGTGTTGCAGATATGGAGAGGTTAGAGAGGAAGAGTGTTTCAGCAGCTTTTAGGTTGGATTGCAATGGGGTACATGGTGGAAGGGAATGCCAGATAGCAGGAGGTTGTAGTAGTCAAGACGGTAGTTGTTGGGAGAATGTATAACCGTTTTGGTAGCATGCTGCATAAGAAAAAGGCGTGTTCTGTTGATGCCACCTTCAAAACATTGACAGAACTGTGGGAGAGATGGTGTGAGGAATAAAGCGGAGGGCGGAGGCAAGTGTAACTCCAAAGGCAGCATATATATAGCTTATCCATGTGGAGTTACACAAGATAATGCAGAAGGGAGAGGTTAGGGGAGAGATATACGTTTGGGTGTCTCCAGTGTAGAGATGGTACTGGAGGTCGAATTTGTGTATTTCTTCCCCAAGCAAAGAGGTGTACAGTGAAAAAAGTAAAGGGCAAAATAAAAAGCCTTGTGAAAACCCAACAGTTATTGGGAGAGGAGCAGGCATCAGAGGTAGATACACTAACTGATTGGTTTAGTCATATTCTGTGGCTTGAAATGCTGATTCAGAGTCTAAAGACTGAAGTCAATGCCTTTTTCGAGTGATTTCTTTTTAGGATAAGATGATTATCCAGACAACGGGCGGGAATAGTTCGTTTCTGATTGTAAATTTTCCTAAGGCAAGGAGCTTTCTGTTTTGGTCCTTTCTTTCCACAAGTTAAAAGTAGTCCACTTCCTTTCATGGAGGAAAACAGGCCTGGTCCATTAAGAAACTAATGGTCAAACCCTCAGACAGGTTGTCTGCATCACATATTGAACGGGATGAGTTCATGGTGTACATGGACATCAAGAATGCTTACTTGCATGACCCAATCTGGGTGGGTCACCCTTGTAGTCTTAGATTTGCAGTTCGATCTCACCTTTCAGTTTCGAGCCCTGCCCTTTAGTCTGGCAACAGCCCCGTGAGTGTTCACAGATTCATGATGAATATCCCTTACCTGGACATTTTCTTGATTAAGGCAGAGGTAGCGACTTGGTTTGCAGACAGGCATCAGTTCCGTTCTGCATGGTCCTTGGCAAGATGGTCTCGACCTTTTCCCTGATTTAACTGGACAATTGTGATGATGGACGCCAGTCTTCGGGGCTGTGGGTGATCATTCTTCATCGCTTGATTCAGAGACTGTGGTGCTCAGCAGAGATCACTTCCGAGTAATGTCCTAGAGTTAAGTGCAGAGCTAACCACTCTAGTTCGGGGACAACTTCTCTTGCAGAAAAAAACCCATACAAATTCAGCCAAAGAATGTCAACATAGTGGCTACCAGGGAGGCACTAAGAGGTCCCTTGCAATGAAGTTGACCGGCTAGATCATATGCTGGGTGGAACAAAATATTCCGGTAATATCAGCAGTTTTTATACCGGGATGGAAAACTGGGAGGCCAGGTTATCTCAGTAGGCACATTGTGCACACAGGAAAGTGGTACAAACCAGATATCTTCCAGTAGATTTTGGGCAGATGAGGTCAACCAGACATCGACAAGCTAGTGGATTTCTGCTCAAGGATCAGGGACCCACAGGCATCTTTTTGACGCCATGATAGTCCAATGGGATTTTCACCTGATTTATCTGTTTTTTCTGGTGGCGATGCTGCCGCTTGTTCTCAAATGAATCAAGATAATGGGTACTTGTGCTGTTGGTGGCACCAGTTTGACTAAGATGCTCATGGCACGCATATATTCTCAAGATGTTGCTAAGTCCATTGTGGTGTTTTCCTCTAAGAAAGGATTTGTTAATACATGGCTGTTTTACCTCAGTGTTTAGGTTGTCTAGTTTTAGCAGTGAGGCAGTTGAAGCCATAATTCTTAAGAAGTTTTCTGACCGGCTCAGAGACAAGAATTATTATAGGGTCTGCAGATTGGCCAGTTTTCTATTGTACTTGTCTGGTTTTACATGTGGCTAGTGCCATTCTCTATTCGAACCTGCTTTTCAGTCTAAGGTTTTATCTAGGTTTCTTTTAAATCTGGAAATTATGATTCATTCCTACATTGGGACAGTCAGTTTATTGAGGAAGGAGGATCTTCTCATTCATTGGCAGTTGTTAGGGCATTGAAAATACGTCAGAAGAACAGTAGACTGTAGGAAGACTGATCTTTTAAATCTCTATGGTTGGACTGCGTCCAATCAGACTATCACTAGATGGATCACTTCTGGGATTTGACATATGTATGAACGGCTGCCTCCCGCGGTGCCTCCAAGTCGAGCCCCCGGCTCCGGCCTGCTGCTCCTACCTGGCTCACCGTCCGGCCCTGGCCCAGCTGCTTCCACCGCTCCCTCCTGGATCTCCTCATCGCGGATCTTCTCTTCAGTGGTGTCTTCTGCTTTGGGTCCCCGACTCCAGCCCAGTGGCCTCCTCTGATCCTACCGACCTGGTTCTCCTGGATCCTCGGCCCAGCCGCCTCCACAGGTTCTCCTGCATCCAACGGTTACTCGACTCTGCTGCCTCCACTGCACTACCTCTTTGCTCCAGCCTCAGTCCCGATGCCTGGCATGCACATCCGCGAGGCCTACTTCCGGTCGGTATCCCCGCTCTCGAGTGCCGTTCATCCCATCACCCACGCCCGGGTCACCGCGGTGCTCCTGACCTACGTCGATCCTGCCTGCTCTCCTCTGCTGACATCCACCAATCTCCTGCTATGGCTCCTCTCGTGTCTCCCACTGATGCCTCCTCCATGCTCCTGCTCCCCATCATCTCATCTGATGCCCTGCTCCTCTCTTGAAGCCCCCTAACTCTCCACAACCTTCTCCCTGGATCTGAAACTCCCTGAACTCTGCCTGAGCCCCCTGGAACTGTGCCTCTGCCTCCCCCTCTCAGCTCCCTGGAACTGAGACTCTCCTTCCCCCCCTCAGCTCCCTGGAACTGTGTCTCTGCCTCTCCCCCTCAACTTGGATCTCGTCTTCGTCCTGCTCCCAAGCAACTCTAGGTTCTTCTTACTACTTTGCTCCACTGAACCGTCCTTCTCACCGTGACCCTGCTTCATTCCCTTGGATCTACACCTTTGCCTGCACCGTAGAGTCGACTGGTACCTGGTCTATTTTACCTGTAACTATCCTTATCTGTGATTATTTTTTACCTGCTATTAACTTATCTGCCATTATTTTGTTTTCCTGATTTTATATTTACCTGTAACTACTTTTTACCTATTACTATCCTATGATTTTATATGCCATTATTTTGTTTTCCTGACTCCATATTTACCAGTAATTACTTTTTACCTGTTAATTTTATTACCTGTCTTCATTGTCCTTATTATCTCATTGCACTATTGCTCCATGCCTTCCACACCCTAATCTCGTTATTGTCTTCCACCTTGTCATTGTCTTCCTGCCATTGTTCTTACCTGTTTTCACTGTCCCCATTATCTCACTGTTCTGTTACTCTCTCTTCCTACTATGCCTCCCGCTCTCACTCCATACCCATACTCTCCCCTCGCCCTACCTCTCCCGTTCCTCCCTGCCCTCCCCCGCGCGCTGCTCATCTTGCTAACCTTATCCCCATCTCCCCACTCTCCTCTCTCCCTTTCTCCTGTGCCCTCTGGAATGCCAGATCCGTCCGCAACAAGCTGACTGCTGTCCACGGCCTCTTTCTATCCAACTCCTTTAACCTTCTTGCCATTACTGAAACCTGGCTCTCCGACTCTGACACTGCCTCCCCCGCTGCCCTCTCCTATGGCGGCCTCTCCTTCACCCACTCCGCCAGGCCTGGTGCCCGCCCAGGCGGTGGAGTGGGCCTCCTCCTTTCCTCCACCTGTACTTTTCGTGTCATTCCTCCTGAACCCTCCCTCTCCTTCTCCTCCTTTGAAGCCCACTCCATCCGCCTCTTCTACCCCATCCACCTCCGCGTCACTGTCATCTACCGCCCCCCAGGACCCACCTCCCTCTTCCTTGACAACTTTGCTGCCTGGCTTCCTCACCACCTCTCCTCCGACCTCCCCTCAATCATTCTCGGTGACTTTAACTTCCCCATCGACAACCCCACCGATCCTGCTGCCAGCAAACTGCTCACCCTCTCTTCCTCCCTTGGTCTTACCCAATGGACCTCCTCCTCTACCCACTGCCTTGGTAACTCTCTTGATCTTGTCTTCTCCTACCTTTGTAATCTCTCTGACTTCTCCATCTCTCCCTTTCCTCTATCCGACCACCATCTCCTCTCCTTCTCCCTCTCCTCTTCTCCTGCTCCCCTCCCTCTGCCCAAACCTACTCTGTCCATACGCAACCTCGACGCTCTCGACCCTGTCTCTCTGTCCTCCTCTCTCGATACCCTTCTCTCTCCCCTTTCCTCCCAGGCCTGCCCCAACCAGGAGGTCTCCCTCTACAATCAAACCCTCACCTCCGCTCTGGATGCAGTCGCCCCTGCCCACTCCGTCCACCCCCGCTGCTCTAAACCCCAACCCTGGCACTCCAAATTTACCCGCTTTCTCCAAAAATGCTCCCGTACCGCCGAACGTCACTGGAGAAAATCTCACTCCCTGACTGACTTCCTCCACTTTAAATTCATCCTTTCATCCTACAGCTCTGCCCTCTCTCTCGCCAAACAATCTTTCTTCAAATCCCTCATCTCTTCCCAGTCCTCTAACCCCTGCCGCCTCTTCGCAACCTTCAGCACTCTCCTGGCCCCCTCCCCCCCCTCCTCCCTGACTGCCTCCGACTTCGCCTCCTTCTTCTCCTCTAAAATCGAGGCCATCCGACTTGAAATCTCCTCCTCCACTCTCTCTTCTACCCCTCCCACACTTCCGTCCTCCCCCCCTAAACACCTTCCCCTCCACTCCTTCCGCCCCACCACGGGCGAGGAAGTCCACTCTCTCATTTCTTCCTCCCCCCTACTACCTGTTCCCTGGATTCCATCCCCTCCCACCTTCTTCGCTTCCTTTCCCCCACCACCTGCTCCCACCTCGCTCACCTCTTTAATCTCTCCCTCTCCTCCGGCATCTTCCCCTCCTCCTTCAAACATGCTCTCGTATCCCCCATTCTTAAGAAGCCTAATCTCGACCCCACTTCTCTCTCGAACTATCGCCCCATATCTCTTCTCCCCTTTGCCTCCAAAATTCTTGAGAGGCTCGTCTGCAGCCGTCTCACCTCCTACCTTTCTGAACACTCCCTCCTTGATCCTCTCCAGTCTGGTTTCCGCCCCCTTCATTACACTGAAACTGCCCTGGCCAAAGTCACCAATGACCTCCTCTCTGCTAAAGCCAGGGGCCACTTCTCCCTTCTCATCCTCCTTGACCTCTCTGCAGCCTTCAACACCATTGACCACCCCCTCCTCCTCCACACCCTCCAGTCTTTCGGCCTCTCTGGCCCTGTCCTGTCCTGGTTCACCTCTTACCTCACTGACCGATACTTCTCTGTCACCACCACTGATTCTCTCCCCCCCGTCCACCCTTCCAGTCGGGGTCCCCCAGGGCTCTGTTCTGGGCCCCTTACTCTTCTCTCTATACACCTCCTCCCTGGGTGAACTCATCAGCTCCTTCGGCTTCAACTACCACCTTTACGCTGACGACACTCAACTATACCTCTCCTCTCCTGATCTCTCTCCCTCCCTCCTCTCTAGGGTGTCCGCCTGCCTCTCTGCCATCTCCTCCTGGATGTCCTCTCGATTCCTCAAACTCAACCTCGCCAAAACCGAGCTGATAGTTTTTCCTCCCCCTCATACCTCATCCCCTGCCGACCTCTCCATCATTGTCGACAACTCCTCTATCTCCTCTGTCCCCCAACTTCGCTGCCTTGGTGTCATCCTCGACTCCTCTCTCTCCTTTGGCCCCCACATCCTCTCTCTTGCTAAATCCTGCCGCTTCCAGCTGCGTAACATCGCTCGCATCCGGCCCTTCCTTTACCAAGATGCCACCAAATGCCTTATTCACTCTCTGATCATCTCCCGCTTGGACTACTGCAACCTCCTCCTTACTGGCCTCCCCCTCTCTCATCTCGCTCCCCTTTGATCTGTACTTAACGCAGCCGCTAGGCTTATCTTCCTTTCTCGCCGCTCCTCTTCTGTCTCCCCCCTCTACCAATCCCTCCACTGGCTCCCCTTCCCCTACAGAATTCTGTTCAGCTCCTCACTCTTACATACAAGGCCCTCGCCAACGCCACTGCACCCTACTTCTCCACACTCCTATCTATTCACGCTCCATCCCGCCCTCTCCGATCTGCCAATGACCGTTGCCTATCTTCCCCCCTGATCACCTCCTCCCACGCGTGTATCCAAGACTTTGCCCGCGCTGCCCCCTCCACTGGAACAAGCTCCCTCCCTCCATCAGGACTTCCCCTAACCTGCCCAGTTTCAAACGGGCTTTAAAAACCCACCTTTTTCTTAAAGCCTTCCAGTCTCCCACTTAACTACCTACCTTATCCTCTGCCTCTCCCCCTTCTTTCCCCTTCCCTGCCTTCGTCCCTCTACTCTCCCTCTCTCCCCTGCGTTTCTTTGTCTGTCCACCCCTCCCCTTAGATTGTACGTTCCTCTGAGCAGGGCCATCTCTCCTCCTGTCTCCACCACTTCTAACTCTGCTCTCCAGCTACTTTGCCCACTGGGGGTCTCCCTGTCTTCCGCGCCCTCCTTTTGGGCCCCGTCATTTGCGGATACTCCCCCCCGCCCTCACTAGCTGTGCATTGAGCTTACTGAGTTACTGTGCTTTATGTTTACTGTACTGTAATTCGTTTTTGTCCCTGTACGGCGCCACGGACACCTTGTGGCGCCCTATAAATAAAAATTAATAAAAATAATAATAATGTATATTGGGGCATTTTTTTTCAATGTTAAGGCACATCTCTACCAGATCAGTGAGAGTTTTGTGGGCAGAGTGGCACAGTGCTTCAGCTGATCAGCTGTGTTGGCTGGCCACATGATCTTCTGTCCAAAGCTTTCCAAGTTCAATGTTTTTGTGTCCAAGGACACCAGTTTTCGTCACAACTCTGTGAGTGTACCCACCCGAAAGGGCAACTTTGGGATTTCCCTATGATCCAGTGTTCCCCCAAGAGGATGTACTAGAGAGGATATATATATATATATATATATATATATATATATATATATATATATATATATACATACATATATGTGTATATATATGTATGTATGTATGTATGTGTATATATATATATATATATATATATATATATATATATATATATATGTATATATTACCAAAGTTAAATGTTTTTCTGGAGGTGACGTTTCTTTCTATTGGTTTTGTTCTGTCCTGTGGAGCTTGGTTAGAAAAGTAACTGAGTTCCTTGCAGGATGTGGATATAGAAAAGGGAGGAGTATAATTCTATATAAAGTGCCAAATCCTAATGGAGACTCTATATCCCCATTGTCCAATGCCTCCCAATGGACTCAGAGAAAATAATTTAACATAAGTTTAAAATCCTGTCATTGTTACCCGTTGTTTACTGTGTTTAGCATTTTGTAGCATGTAAAACATTAAGCTTCTAGAAAATGGGGAATTTCAACAGAACTTAAGCTGGGTACACACAACAGACATTTCAACCAACTTTTTATGCCGATCGATGGTCCGATCGCTCGGTCCATGGACTGCATACACACTAGCCTTGTTTAGGACTATAAAGAGAAGAGCGGACGTCCCTTTAGCGACTTTTTACAGCCATGTTGTTGTGAGCAATGACTGTAATTTCATACTCACAGTTGTGGATCGGTCGGAAGTTTATACACACTACACAGCGGAAACGAGATTGGAACGAAATTATTAAACAGTACGACCAACCAAATGAGGCGACAATCGTCCATTTGGGCAGACTTTCGACCATCGTGTCACTGCACACACTGACCCGAGTTTTGAACGAGCGGTCGTATGTCGGCTGTTTAAGCCGATTATTGGGCGAAAACAGTGTAGTGTGTACCCAGCTTTAGCCTCCCTACATTATCTACAAAAACATGTCTAATGAAAAACTGATCAATGTAGGCCTACAATATTTAAATATTTTGTTAAACTAAATATTGTTTCACTTTGCATTTTAAAAGTTTCCAGTATGGAGTAAAGCCATGTAATCACTGCGTTGAATTAGTTTGTCCATATGAACCAGTTTTGAAATGTTGCATGCACAGCACCTTGACTACAGATTAAAAGCTCTACATTTCAAGTGACATCAGCAGATATTACAGGGTTTGTCCATTATAAAACCCTGGTCCAAATGATAGTATACTATCTTATCTATTTCAGATTTATGTTGGTGGTGCCATAAAGATAAATGTTCGTTTATGGCAGACTTGTCCTATTATCCTAAAATATTTGTGTAAAATACAACTAGTATAATCTTTTACATGTACACACCTTTGTTTGTAGACAAGAGCTTAATCCCACTTTACTGATGAGACTTTAAACCTCCTCTCCGTTCAGAATGGATGCTTAAAGTTAATTATTTACAGTTAATGGAATATTTGTATGCAAATTCTCCACAAGAAATGACAAATCATCACACAGCTTTAGTATACATTATCTACTTTTATTAAGAGTTTTCTGAAAGAGCACTTTTTGGCTCTTTGAGGATACATTTGATTGAATTCTTCACATTCATTGGTTGAATTTAACCGATGGGAGTTTAAGAGAGATATTTTTTGATGTCCACCCAAAAAAAAAAAAATAGCGCTGCCCCCACACCACCCTCGGTAGACCTGTTACCTCAGTAGGAAGATCAGAGCTCTCTCAGGACTGTAGGACCAAGAGTGTCTGTAACACTTTAGTAGATATTGATTGAAGAAGTACTATGGATGGTTTGCAATGTGCTCTTATTTTGCAGGGAGTACGAGCATAAAATGTAGAGACTCCACTCTCTAATTCAGTCACGGGGGTGTTTTCTGTAGGCGGGAGAAGGATGTAAAAGTGAAACAACAAAATTGCAATATATGTAATTAACAAAATAAATTATGATTTATTTATTTTTTTGTGAAAATTAATAATCTTTCATTTTTACACTTGATAGACTTGCTCAATTAACCGTTTTTGCAGAACGTGCTGACACTGCGCTTCATTTGATACATGTCTGGGGCAAGCCACTGTGAAAATCTTGAAGGTGTTAGGATGAGTGTCCTCAGAGCCTGCACACCTCTCCTCAAGCTGCAGTATAAATCATAGGTCACAGCAAAGCATTGGAGGATCATATTTTCTGATTCTTTAGAATTCACATGAGTGGCAGCAGACACTGAAATCAATGTTCTTTGCACAATTTTGAGTGGTTTGCCCCCATTGTGTTCTGTTTAGACCACCTGTCTGAATGAAACACACATTTAGTTGATATATGTAACTGAACATTAGTGTGTTTGGAATTTCTGCTGCAAGCAGAAATCTTTCTGGTGGTTCCAGCTTGAAAATAATTTTGTTTGATTCAGGATGTACATACTATTAGTTGTAGTTTCAAAATTGTTTTAAAACTTTTTTTATTAAAAGAACTAAATGAAACAACTACTATTTGGACATGCTTTTTATTCATACAGATTATATGTGCTGTTAAGATTATAATGGGTAAAATTACTAATAGTAATTTATTTCCTAGGATTTTTTCTGTGAATTCAGTGAACAGTCTCCTTGTGTACTTTCAAGATCTCTCTTGCAGGTAAATCTTTTGTGATTCTCTTCAGATTGCTGTATATTATCAGACATGTGATATTTTTACACTTTCTGATAAACCATTTGTTACAACTCCCCGTTCTTGAAAATGAGCTGCTGTGATAATCTTGTAAAAATGGAATAGTTTCAAATATTGACTATTACTTGAGTCAGGATCTTGTATTTCATTATCAGCTTTTACACTACTCTGAGAGTAAAGTACTTTTGTAAATAAACATTGGAACTTGTGGCTGGTTATAAATGTAGCTGGGATAATTTATGTATAGATAAAGAAAGATAACAAACAGAGCTTTGAAGTACACACTGAAGAATTTTACAACTGATGTGTTCTCTCAAACGATTGTACCTACCTCTGAAGGTCCTATCATTCTGGCGATTCATGCGTGCACACTGACACGATTTACCTTCAGATCTGTGCTCTTCAGCTGGTCCTCCAGTCTTCAGAGAATGACAGCAAAATAATCATTCATTCTTTCATTCTTGTCACACTGATTAAAACCACCTTGTTATCCACATGTTCTAACGAATTTCGTTAGCTCCAGTGACTCAAACAAAACATTCTGTTTCAGAACGAACAAATGATTTATTTCTTCGGCAGCACTCTACATTTAATCACCGGGACATTCATAGCTAGCATCGGCTGAAAAGAGCACAACTCTGTAAACTCTATGGAGATCGTGAGCATGAGTGCATACTCACTACATGATCTGTCGGTAGTTATTCGGAAAATATTAAACAGTATGACCAACCAAAGGAAACAATGATCGGTACTTTGGGACAACTTTAGATCATCGTGTCACTATACACACTCACACGATATCTGACTGAACGGTCGGATGTTGGCTGATTGGTGGTTACACACTTCATGATCGCTAGGTGATTGGTCGGAAAATATTAAACAGTACGACCAACCAAATGAGCAATCAATCCAACTTTTGAAGGTCTGTTGATCATCGTGTCACTATACAAACTAACCCGACTTCCGACCGAACGGTCGTATGTCTGTTGATTTGCCCGATTATTGGACAAAAACGCTCCAGTGTGTACCTAGCCTTAGATGCGCCCACACTTGCTCACTCAACACCAAAATAGTTAGGGGAGAAAGGAATCAAGTTCAGTAATGGGCTACACTAACAATTCTAAGACTGTATGAGAAGAACCCAGAATAAGAAACACCAAAAAAAAAAACAAGCAAAAACAATGTAATTAATAGATCATGAGATAGATGTTATTGTTTGCTAAATGTGTAATGGTTTGACTATGCTCATCTGATTTCATGTGTTCGAACTCTGCCAAACTAAATCATTTGTTGCAGAGAACTTGTAATTTTCTTACAGATTGAATAATAAATTGCTGATATACCTTTTTTCTGACAGCCATTTCTCCTTACTCTGCAGACTACATTCTTGGTGGATAATAAAAAGGTTTTTGGAACACATTTGATGCAAGACATGGTAAAAGATGCATTGCGTTTCTTTGTGAGCCCTCCTGTCCTTTCTTCAAAGTAAATGTTTTGACCATTTCTTACAAATACTTCACAGTTAAACTATTATTGGTTTATTTTGCTCATTATATGTTTTTCCCTCAGATGCTGTCTATATAACAACCATCAGGCAAAAGACTACATTGATTCGTTTGTCACCCATTGTGTAAGAGTGAGTATAGATATTTTTTTCTCTTAAAAGTAAACATTTTTCTTGACCAGGATCAATCTAATACCTTATTCAATTTGTCTCTTTCAAGCCATTTTGTAGCTTAATTCAGATTCATGGTCACAACAGAGCTCGCCAGAGAGATAAACTTGGTCATATCTTGGAAGATTTCGCAACTTTACAGGATGAGGTATTTATTTATTTTTTAATTACATAAAGCAAAATATATGTGCAAATGTTAATATCGGCTAACAATATACTTAAAGGACAAGTCCACTTCCAAATGTGTCCTTCTAAAATTGCAGCACCCTGCCCACCCACCTGTGTACTGGGGGAGCCTCCTCCCGCAAACGTTACAACTGGGGAAACATAAAGGAGTACCTGATGCGCTGAGGCACTTAGGTTGGGCTGGCCACTGCATTATGTGTGTAGAATGTATAGGGAAATAGGACATGTTCTACTGCTCTGTAGTCTGCTCTGTTGTTTGCACTTAAGAGCACCAATCTTGCTTCTTTCAGTGGAGGTCAAAGATTTCTCTGGCTGTACAAACGCTCTCCATTTTCCTGTCATAACAAAACTGGAGAACAGACACCATGTGCACAAGCCCTAAGCCATGCATGGTGTTTTTTTTGTACTGTCTCTTATGTTTTAACTATATATTTTATTGGATTGATAGGGAGGCATGTATGGTGAAGGGGTAAGCATCACTAGTTTGCAGCGTTTTTTTCTGTTTATTTTCTTCAACGACAATAAAGTTAACAGAATATTATAGACAGCGGTAACATATTCATTACAATGACTGACTCACTAAATATATTACATATAGCATTAGAACTTAGTAGAGAGCCAAGGGGCCTTGACTAGCATCTTTCAAAGGACATATGTGCCTGGCAGTTATCTAATGTGCAGTTGTGAGTCCTGAGAGAGATCCAAGTGTCATACCTGAAGAGAATACCATGTTGTTCGATTTTTCTGTATGGGGGGGAGGGAAGGGAACTTGATGAGAGTTGGGGGGTTGTTGGGGAGGGAAAGCAGAGGTTTGAGAAAGAAAAGGAGGGGGAAGAGAGGAGAAGTGAGAGGACCCCCGGAGGGGGGAACATGTGCTGGCATAGCCCTGAGGTGCCCTCGAGTGAGCAGGAAGTTGGAGGAGCCAGGCATCTTAGGTCTGGAGTGCAGCTCACTGGGTGCTGGGCAGCGAGGATTGGTAAAAGGTGTACCATGGGTCCCATACCTGTGGAAATTGGAAACTTTGTCCAGGAGAAGGCTAATTATATATTCCATGATGTCTGTGAGAGAACTGCCTGAAAGCATGGGTGTCGTGAGGATTTCCACTCTTTAGCAATCTGCAAGTGTGTAGCGGTACATACATGCTATACCAATTTGCCACTATGTTTAATGAGAGTTGTCCCTGGAGACCAGAGCAACATGACCAGCGGGTCTGGGCTTACATCACTTTCCAGAATCTGAGTTATAGGGGCAGATACCTGACGCCATATAGGGACAGTGCCACCAATTATGAAAGAAAGACCCCACTCCCCCACATCCCCTCCAGCAGAGAACAGACGTACTTGGATATAGACAGTAATCTTGTGGGTACCATGTACCAACAGGTTTAAACCTTGTAAGCATTTTCCCTGATTGAAGTAATTTTAGATGCCTCAGAGATCCTAAGCCTGAGCTGGTTTCATCCCTCCTCGTCCAGAGTCATTTGGATGTCCCTTTCCCATGTAGCTTCGAACGGTTCCAGGGTCTCGGCCACTGGTGTCAGGGTGGACTCATAGATGAGAGAAACCGTTCCTTGGACTCAAGGGTGGTATTAAAAGGTACGGGCACTTGGTGGACCAAGGCTTCTGTTTATTTTGTTTATTTCATATTCTGCCAACTCTTTGAGCAAGTTAGGGAGTGATGACGTCAAATTGTAGTGCCGGAGAGCTGTCCAGTCGGAGTAAGTTGCGGTCAGCATGCTGGTCCCATCGCTGATCTGCAGCGTCGCTTTTCTGTTAAGTCTGTTATATTTAAATAGTTTTTTCCTTAATTCGGATTTTATTTGTAGGTCTTCTCAGTCTAGGAATTTACAATATCGTTTTAAGCGTACCCAACCCCTTAGGAGCCAGCGAGGGTTGTGTACTGCAAAGGTTGTACAGTGTCTCATTAGTAGGACCTGACTGATTGTTAATATCTTGGGGTCATAGGAAATAGCTCCCGATTTGTCTCTGAGTGAAGTGACAGCCTGTGAAGCACATCGCCCTGAGTCTGTTGACCAGTATCGTGTCGGCTTTATTACTTTTCTCATAGAAGGACTGATTAAGCCAGGGGAGCTGGCGTTCCATACATTCTGCTTGAATTGTCTTGAGCTCCCCCTGACTTTTTGTATCCGTTGGAACAGTGAGTGGGACTGTTTGTGTTCGGTTTCTAGATCTCAAAGTTGAGGTTATAAATTGTTTCAGAGCGTTCTTTTTTTCTAATGGGAAGCAAATTTGATAATATCCCCCAAGATCACTGCCTTATGGGCCTACAAAATTGTGGGCATGGGAACCTCCGGGTCCAAGTTTAGGTCAAAGTAGGTGGTTATGGAAGCCGAAATGCACTCCTTTAAAGTGGGGAATTTTAAGAAGCGTTTAATTCAACTTCCACGATGTTCATCCCCTGGGGTTCTGAAGGAGATTGATTGACACCGACAGTATGGACTGGTCAGACCACGCGTTGGTGGTAATGCTGGCTTGTGTAATGTGGCGAAAAATTTGTGTGCAGGAAAAAAACTTATCTATTCGTGAATAGGATTTATGTGGGAATGAATAGAATGTGTAGTTCTTAGGTGTGGTGTAAAGAACGTAGCCCCCTGCCTGTCCAGGGAAAGAAGACTAACAATCAAATATTGGAGATATTCGAAAAAGCTCAATAATTTTGTAAGTAGCATTGGAAAATGACCCAGTTAAGCTAACTTACATAGAAAGCTTAACGGTAACGTGTAAACATGGTTGAGTAAGACCCGGAGGGTCAGGGAGCATATCACCACCAGTGGTAAGTATGGGTCATGGGGATGTGACACCTGGGAGCGACAGGTGCCTTCTCTGGTATCACGACCAGAATGGGAAAGATTGTGCCTGTGAACTAAGTCCACCCTTCGTCGGGGTTCCAGGTGGCCACTTGTCGTCCCTCCACCACCAGACTAAAGGGGAAGCCTCATCAATATTTATAGCCATAGTCTTTGAGGGTACGAGTCATGTCCCTAATATCACTTCTTTTAGCGATTTGTAGAGGGGCAAAGTCCTGGAATACCTCTATGCGACTCCCTTCAAAAAGCATGTGCGGGACATTCCGAACTACAGAGGAGATATTGTCATTAGTTTTGAAGGTGAGGAGACATACATCTCTAAGGGGGTCAGAGTCTTTCGGCCAGGGCCTCAGGGCCCTGTGCATTCTCTCTGTATGGGATGGTGGACACAGAGGGATCAAGTGAGGCAAAGAAATTCCTGACATATTGTTCTAGGCCTTTAGGTTCCACTGTTTCAGGGATATTGCGTAGCCGTCGATTGTTAGGGTGGTCCCTATTTTCCAAGTTCTCTAACTTGGCCTTCAAGAATTCGTTCTCTCTTAGTAAGTAGCCCAGGTCATGTCCCACTTCGCTTTGTAATTTATGCATAGTGTCCATCTTGCTTTCAAGAGCCATTCTTCTTATAGAGAGGGTAACAATTTCTCTTTCACACCAGTTGGGGGACACTGCTTACCTTGGAGATATAGAGAGCGCTGTGGGAGTAATGGCACTAAGAAACTTGTCTAGCCTGCTCCCCTCCCCTCTATGCTCCCTCCACAGGAAGAGCTCAGTGTTTTTCTTAGTGCCTATGGAGTAGGGCACTTTTAGTCTTAAGAGTTATTTTGTGTTTTTTATGGATAGCTAGGATTTCTTTGCGGCGATCACCGGGTGACCACCGCGGCTACTTCAGGGAGAGCGCCTGAGGAACCTAAACTTGATCCTTTCGGCGCTTCATAAGTCGCCCTTTGAACCTTTGAAGTCTGTTTCTTTAAAACTTCTCTCTTGCTTCGGCCAGACGGGTTTCGGAGTTGGCAGCCCTTTCATGTCGGGCTCCTCTTCTGATTTTCCATGACAATCGTGTGGTGCTTAGAACTAAGCCTTCGTTTCAACCAAAGGTGGTCTTGAGGTTTCACCTAAATCAGGATATTGTTCTGCTGGTACTTCCTCAGGATTCGCTGGCACCTGGTCAGGGCTCAGTCTCTTTAGATTTGGTCAGAACCTTGAGGATTTATGTGGACCGTACATCTTTGGTTTGGAAGACTAATAGTCTTCTAGTCCTGTATGACTATCCCAAGCGTGGCTGGTCGGCCGGTGCTAGATGGATCACTGCTACTATCCGGCAGGCGTACATTTCATGGGGGCTCTCTAGTTCCTGAAAGTCTGACAGCTCATTCCATGAGGTCTGTTAGCGCCTCTTGGGCGGCACAGCATGGCATGGAGCCTCGACTAAGCAATTGTGTAGGGCAGCTACTTGGTCTTCTTTTCATACATTCACCAGGTTTTATCGTTTCCAAGTCTTGCTTCAAAAGAAGCAAGTTTTGGCCGTAAAGTTTTACGCACCGCTCAGTCTGAGCATTCCCACCCATAGAGGCAGCTTTGGAACGTCCCCAAGGTGAGCAGTGTCCCCCAACTGGTGTGAAAGAGAAAATAGGATTTTTGTACTGTAAAATCTCTTTTTCTGAACACGAGTTGGGGGACACCACGCTCCCACCCTTTGTTCTAACAGTTCTGTTGTCTGTTCTTTTGGTTGCGTTTTTGCTCTCTTTTGTGCCTTGGTTAGTTCTTTCTGTGGAAAGGGCATGGAGGGGAGCAAGCTAGACAATTTTTTTTAGTGCCATTACTCCCACAGCGCTTTATATACCCCCAAGGTGAGCAGTGTCCTCCAACTCGTGTTCAGAGAGAGATTTTACGGTATGAACAAAAATACTATTTTCTGTTTTAAAGTCCCATATAGCTTTCTGAAGATCCACCGCGATAGAGTTGGTGCGATTTGCAATCAAATTGCGCAACTCAGCAAATTCGGCTTTAGTGAAGGGAACTGTGGTATACATGGATTCAGGATCTTTTGATCTCCTGGTAGGGATGGAGTTGATTAGACAGGTTTATCCTGATGTGAAAAGTCCTGGCTGATCTCTCCCATCGTTCCTCTGCATCCCCTCCCAGATGATTTATTCATGATAAGAATCAGGTCACGAGTTAGGTGGATGTTCGTAGTTGAATATAAAGCGGACAGGCGAGGGGACATAAATGGTCTTCAGTCCATTCATTCATCCAGCGAGAGATCGGATGAAAAGAAGGACCTGTCCATTAAGTGCTGATAACTGCGGTGTGCTGTCCTTATGAGTGCAGTACTGGAGTGGTAGACTCGCGTGCCTGTTTAGTAGGCAGCTGGGGTATATGCACAGAAGGGTCTAGTGGTGTGGTCCACAGAAGGAAGGGTGCGCCCTGAGTGCAATACAGATGGGCCTGAGGCTGGTAAAAACAATGTAGAGCAGAGAAACAGAAAGTCTGTACAATTAATGCTTTCACCACTAGATGGCAGTGGCGTACAAGCTAATAGATGCAAGACAATGCAGAGGGTTTCTCCAGCATGGTAAGTGCCAAAATTATAATATTACAGGATGACACAGCCCAAGTATGACTGACCCCTGATGTCTTGGTTGTGTTAGGGGCAACAGGGAAATGGCACAAAAAGTTGATAAGTTACTGTATTTGCTACCACACTGTATATAAAATCCTGATGTCTGTGGGTCTAATAGTGTTCTGAATTCTAATTCCAAGAGGCAGGCAGCTGGTGGTGGATCTATGAGTAGAAGCTGAGCAGTTCAGTTTTAGCTAGAAAATCGTTGAATACAGTTGCGATCCCTCATGCAGTTTCCGAGCCTTCCTGCCTCCCACTGGTGAACAGGGCAGCTTATCTTCAACACATGGGTGAGCACTCACCTCTGGATATCAGCACTGCAGCAGAGATGCTGATGGTTCCCTGTAAGCCTGTTGTTGTTCAAGGCACCTCAGTCTCCTCCAAGATGTGGCTTGCATCCGGTTTGCCGTGCAGGTAATTGTGCGTTCATCCGGCCAGTACCGCAGGTCTGTGCCGGCGTCTTGAGAGGGGCGTCAAACCTAGTAGTCAATGATTCAACAGTTACCCTCCTATAGTATACAGCGGTAGGGCCGCAAGCTCCAGCTAATCATGTTTCTTTACTGGGCCGCGATTCAAACGGGCATATATGCTGTCAGGGCCGCAGGAATATAGTAGAGGAGGGTTCTGACCCAAAATCCCTACTCTGCAGTGGCTAACTGGTAATTTTCTGCAGTCGCGTCTGGAGCTTTGCTGGGCTGTGACCATTCACTTTGACCGCCAAGCCATACCCCCTCAGCGTGGGGACTTTTATTCTGATCCTGACTTCTGTCTCTGGAGTTTAAATGTTGTTCCCATGTTCTCATAGGTTTCTTCCAGATTCTCAGGTTTCTTACCTGGTCCAAATACATACTGGCAAGTTATTTGGTTTCTGACTACATTGGTCCTTATGTGTGTCTGTGCTTTTTATGTCTGCTGTAGGGAAATTAGATTGTAAGCTTCAATAGAGCAGTAACTAGTTTTTTTTAAATAAAGGAGGATACCATTGACTAAAACATGCATATGCATGCTCCCTTGTTACCTTAAAGTATCAAAAATATTTATAGATACAATTAAAGAACATTTAACTTCATATGATTTTCTTGCATTATGAGCAAGACTTTTGGAACTTTTGATTGTCTTATTTGGTAAGATTTCTTCTGTTTAGCGCTGCCTTGTAGAAATATCATTTTTTTCCTTTTTTTTTTTTTTTTTGCTTTTCTAAGGCAGAGAAGGTGGACGCAGCTCTCCATAGCATGTTGCTGAAACAGGAACCACAAAGGCAACACTTGGCATGTTTGGGTACCTGGGTGCTTTACCATAACCTGCGAATAATGATTCAGTACCTGCTGAGTGGCTTTGAACTGGAACTTTATAGCATGCATGAATATTATTATATCTATTGGTGAGTACTTTTACTTCCCCTCCACTGTTAATAATCCTTTAGAGAAAAGTTCATTATTGTTCATTCTTGGCTGACTTCAGACAATATGGTTAACTACCCTTCAGTAAACATTATGATCTGCAGTGAAAATAAGATTTTATACTTGCGTTAAATCCTTTTCTCTTAATGTGTTGATGGACACCAGAACATTGGGGGTATCGAGTGCAGCCAGGAGCGAGGGCACTTTAAATCTTTGAATTTAAAACATATCTCCTCCCTTTCCCCTTTCGCACCCTGTGCCTGCTGGAACAGACATCAGTCACTTTTTAAAAAGGGAAAGGGTTAAAACCAACATCACAAGATGATCCAATGCATCTTGTAGCTTTTTGTTGTTTTTATACAAATTTACATGTAAAATTCACTCTTTGCCTTTGTGTAAAATATTACAAGCTCTGCATTAGAAGTAAAACCTGGTTCCAAAAGATTGCTTACCTGGAGTCTTGCGTTCAAGCGGTCCAGTGGGTCCCCCAACGGCATGCATGCTTCATTCCATGTCTTTTAAAAGACTGAATCGGCAGACCGCAGTCTGCTCACTCCTGCCGACTCATTTCTGCCGGACAATGGTAGCATACTGGTGTGAGCGAGCAGCTTAGGGCATACTGGGCATAAGGGGAGCTACCATTGTGCCTGCATGCTGATCCCCAGATAAGTCTTTTTCTCATACAGGATTTTACTTTCGATAATCCATCCTAACTGGATTTTTAGTTGTGGGTGAAATTACACTTTAATTCACTATAAACTTAATACAAGTGTTGTGATGGATGTTGTAGAGAAATGCTTTCCCCACATGCTTGGCAATATCTTTAATATGTTGCTATGTATGGATTAGTTCTGGAAACCTTTACATTTCTTTTTGTGAATGTTAATGGATATTTTATAATATACAACTTGTTGTTTAGATTTAGTAGTTCAATGTTGAAAGAGGTCCCTAGTTATACAGTATGTCTGCTTACAGTTGCCCACTTCTAGACAACATTTATCAATTGAGATTACTATAAATGATCCTTTTCATAAATTAACCTTTCTAGGTACCTCTCTGAGTTTCTTTATGCTTGGCTGATGTCCACACTAAGCCGGGCAGATAGCTCGCAGATGGCAGAAGAGCGCATAATGGAAGAACAGCAGAAAGGTCGTAGCAGCAAAAAGACTAAGAAAAAAAAGAAAAGTAATGTATAAAAGTGCTGTTTAAGAAATTAAAATCTATGTACCTTAAGTACACACAAACCTTTCATGTTCAGATGCATTTCATACTTTCATGATCAGAATTCATAATTTTGCTGTGCATTAGTTAAACTGCGAATAATTATAACTGCTTTGGGTATCCTGGGACGTTTAACTTTAATTTTTCTTTTTTTCTTTGTGAGTGGACCATATAGGGCTTTCTTTTGTTAATATAGTGAAATCTATTTTTACTACTTCTTCTGCCATTGGAAGGACACCAACAGAAGACAGTAGTTCTTTAAAAATAGAATTCCCTCTTTTGCTAGTTTTACCCCTCCCACTGCCAGAAAAAGTTACATTAACAAGTGTTCTCATGCTATGACCCATGCTTCTAAATTTTATTTTATTTTTAAATCTAAAGGATTTTATTTCCTTGGAATCTGCATATGTCATGTGGTATCACGTGCTGGGGTCTGCTTATCACTTAACAGGCTCAGCGATCTGTCCTTTGCCTTGGAGTGCTACTATGTTTTTAGCATTTATTCTAGCAATTATCATCAGTTTGGGATATGTAACACTGGGGTGCTTTCCCTGTTGCCTTTGGGGCAATTGGGATTTTTGTACTTTCGTAAAATCCGTTTCTCTTAGTCCATTGGGGGACACCAGGGACATTGCTAGCTCCTTCCCCTCTATACCCCACTTCCTGTTAGCCTCAGTTTATGTTTAACCAAGCCCACAGAAAGCGGAGAGAGAGAAAACAAGAAAAGAGAATCAAAATAACAAAACAACAACATTCTCTTAACAACAAGACAACATGTCAAACAGTAGGAGAAACCAGAGCGTTAAGGGTGTGTGCCCGGTGTCCCCCAATGGATTAAGAGAAACGTAAGTACAAAAATTCCATTTTCTCTATCCTCCTTTAGGGGACACCAGGGACATTGGGGACATCCCAAAGCTGCCTCACTGGAGGGAACGCTCAGAAGAAATGGCACAAAGCACCTTTCTTCCAAAACTTGCATCCTTGGATACAAAGACATTAAACTTATAAAACCTAGTGAATATATGTAAAGAAGACCACGTGGCCACCCTACACAGTTGTTCACTGGAGGCACCATGGCGAGCCGACCATAAAGCACTTACAGACCTTGTAGAGTGTGCCCGCAGATTATCTGGGACAGGCTTCCCAGACCCACTATAAGCCTGACGGATAACAGCCGTAATCTACCTAGCTAGCAATAGTCACCTTAAAAGCTGGCGTGCCTCTATTGTGAGCATCATAGAGAATCATAAGATCCTCAGACTTGCGCACATTCTGAGACCTTCGCACATAAATGCGTAAGGCTCAGACAACATCGGGATAACGAATAGAATCATCATTTTCCGAAGACCTAGAATTAGTCAGGGCAGGAATGACAATGCCTTGATTTAAATGAAATCTAGACACCACCTTAGGATGAAAAGAAGGCTTGGTTCGAAGAACTGCTCGGTCTTCATGAAAAACAAGAAGAGGAGACTTGCAAGATAATGCAGCAAGCTCTGAAACTCTTCGTGCCGTAGATATGGCCAAAAGGAAGACCATCTTCCAGGTCAGAAATTTGAATTCTCTTTATTGAAAGGTTCAAAAGGCGGATACTGTAAAGCATTCAACACCAAATTCAAATCCCATGGTGCTACCGGAGGAACATATGGAGGTTGTACATGGAGCACGCCCTGAATGAAAGTGTGCACATCAGGTATGACAGCGAGTCTTCTTTGAAAGAAGACCGAAAGGGCTGACACCTGACCTTTAAGAGAACTAAGGCACAAATTCAACCCGTCCTGCAAGAACCTAAGCAACCTGGACAAGCGAAAAGAAGAAGTAGGTTACCCCTTCTCTTCACACCAGCCAATATATGTCTTCCAGACTCTATGATAGATCTTTGCAGAACCCGAGCTCGAAGCATGGTTTGCACCACATGTTTGGAAAAACCCTTAGCTTGCAGGATCATGGCTTCAACAGCCACGCCGTTAAAGCCAGACGTTGTAAACCTAGATGACAAAAGGAACCTTGAGTTAGCAAACACCGCGACCGACCTCCTGCCATGGAGAGCACATCGGTGTACCAGGCCCTTGACGGCCAATCCGGCGCTACTAGAAGAACTGGAACACCCTCTCTCTTTACCTTTCATAACACCCATGGAAGCATGGCTACCGGTGGGAAAAGGTACACTAAGCGGTACCTCCAAGGGACAGACATGGAGTCTACTACGACAGCCATAGGATCTCTTGCGTGGGAACAGAAGAAGGGGACCTTGTGGTTCAACCGAGATGCCATCATGTCGACATCCGGCTGACCCCACTGTTCCACAAACTGACGAAACACCTCCGGATGGAGGGACCATTAGCCCGGATGCAGAGTCTGCCTGCTTAGGAAATTTGCTTCCCAATTTTCTATTCCGGGAATAAAGATGGCCATGAGCATCAGAACATGAGCTTCGGCCCACTGAAAAATTTTGTGCGTCTCTCGCATGGCCAAGGGAATCCTGGTGCCGCCCTAATGATTGAGGTATGCCATCGCCGTGGCATTATCTGACTGAATCTTCACTGGCCTTCCCTGCGCGCTCATAAGAGCATGAATCAATGCTTGCAGTTTCAAGACATTGATTGGAAGCTTGGATTCCTTCGGAGTCTGAGCCACCATATTAATTTCCCTAGATTACCCTATTACCATCCTCTACCCAGCTAACGCAAGACAACAACCCTCTGACCAAAACTGCAACACACACACCCCACTCAATACTTTTACCTTTGCGTTCTAGCTGGTCCATTGTGCAATATGATGTAGCACATGCCCTTGTGTTTCTAACTCCCATTGTCCTATAGATTGTAAGCTTGCGAGCAGGGTTCTCTTACCTCTCTGTCTGTATGTATTACCCAGTATTGTTTTATCAATGTTTGTTCCCAATTGTAAAGCGCTACGGAATTTGCTGGCGCTATATAAATGTTGATGATGATGATGATGAGTCCAAAGACCCTGAAAACAAGCGTGAAGACAAATTCTCCCCCCCCCCCCCCCCTCTAACCTCAAAGGCTGGCATCCGTTGTGATCTAGGTCCAATTCCAAATTGAGAATGGGCGTCCTCTGCAGATATTTTGTTTGTGCAACGAACAAAGAAGCGACAGACGCGCTAGGAATACCTGGCCCACTGATTCAGATGGGATTTGTTCCACTGCGACAGAAGTTCCAACTGGAATTGCCATGCATGACTGGACTGCCTCGAAAGTCTATACCATTTTGCCCAGAACTCTCTTCCCGAAATGCACAGAGGGCTGTTTTGCCGCCAACAGAGATTTCACCATCTTCTGCAAGGCTAGAATTTTGTCCTAAGGTAAGAACACCCGTCGTTGTGAGGTGTCGAATAAAAGAAAGACCTAAAAAGATCATCCGCTTGGATGGAATCAACTTGGACTATTTGAAATTGAGAATCCAACCGTGAGATTCTAGTTTCTCGATCACTACTTAGATATGTGACTGAAGTACCTCTTGAGATTCTGCCTTTTAAAAGAAGATCATCCAGGTAAGGGATGATTGTAATCCCCTTGGACTATAGCAGAGCAGCCATATGACCGCCATGATCTTGGTGAAGATACGCGGGGCCGTGGCCAGTCCAAATGGAAGAGCCTAAAATTGGAAGTTCTCTGACCGAACCGCAAACCTCAAGAGGGACTGATGACCCTCCCAGATAGGAACAATGTAGATAGGCATCCTTGATGTCTAAAGCCACCATTAACTCTCCTTGTTCCATGCCGTGAATGACCTAGTGCAAAGACTCCATCTTGAACTTGGGCACTCTGACTTGAGTGTTCAATGATTTTAGATTCAGAATGGGCCTGGTTTTGGCACAAGAAAAGGTTGGAATAAAAACCCAAACCTTTTTGAGATTCTGGCTCCGGAATAATCAGTCTGGAAGAGAGGAGGGATTGGATCGCTTCTCGTAAAACCATTTGCTTTCGTGGACAAGTGGGAAGCCCTGTGGCAAAGAACCGCCTGGGAGGAAGACCGAGCAGATCAATCTTGAATCCCCGGTCCACCAGTCCCCGTACCCAGATATCTGTGGTAGACTGAAACCAACGATCCCTGAACAAGAAGATGTGCTCCCACCACTGGCGACAGCGGATGAGCAAAATGCCCGTCATGCGGAATGCTTGTCTGCAGGCTTCTGGACGTCAAGCAGACCAGGCATGGAGGCCACGCTGCAAACCGCCCGGATGACTGGCCCCTTTAAGATTGGCTCCATGAATATTGACCCCGAAACCTGCCTGAGGACCGAAAGGACCAGAACCTGGACATTCTTTGCTTGGAAGCATTAACAGGAAAAAAAAGTGCTCTTCCCTCCCGTTGCTTGACTGATAATGGAGTCAAGCTGAGGGCCAAACAAACCACCCCCAGAAAAGCATACAACCTTGTGCACCCACGCCGACGCCAAGGCAGGCCTCAGAGAGGCACCTTCTGCCACGAAATGGACTTAAGGACGGCCTCAACCTTACGATCTGTACCATCATTAAGAGTGGCTGTGTTAGGAAGAGGATTAGTAGTTACCTTGGCCAACCTTGCAAAAGGAGCATCCACACGTGGAGGCGCCTCCCATATAGCAAGAACTTCAGGAGGAAAAAGATAACACGACTGCAGTCGCCGAGATACTTGGAACTTCCTATCTGGGGAAGCTCAAGGCTCAGCCAGCAAATCTTCCAATTGGGAAGAAGCGGGGAAAGGAAAGGTTTAATTTTCCGGTGCGCAAAAAGAGAAGCCTCTGCAGCGTCGGGAACCTCTTCCTCAGGAAAATCAAGTACCTGACGCACAGCCTGTATTAACTCCTCCATACTCTGACGATCAGAATGAACCTCCTCCACCACATAAGTAGCATCCATGTCTGAATCCACCGCTATTTCACCCTTCCCTGGGAACAACAGTCAGAATCGGAATCATTTCCCTGTAGGGGTGCCGCCACCCGCTTGCGCTTACGTGAGGAAGACGGTGTAGCAGATTGCAACATCTTCTCTAAAGAGGAAGAGACCGAAACCAAACCTTGTACTGAGGATGCAAGTCCCCGTACCCAAACTGGTTCTATAGACTCCGCTGGGGTAGAAACAGACAAACCTTGACTAAGCGAACCAGAACCCATGTCATTCGCCACAGTGGAAGCGGAATTAGAAGATGGAGCAGCCACAGACCGCACCAACTGGGCAAGTTCAGCCACAGTATTGGAAAGAGACCGAGCCCAGACAGGTTCCGCGTATCTGAACCAGCAACTGCTGCTTCACAGGGTGTGTTCTCTAAAGTCTGACAGCCTGCACGCCTGACTGTCCAGACGGTAACTTAACATTACAGGCGGCACAGGTGAAACTCAACATAGAAATAACACCAGCCTTAACACGCATGGATTTTCCCTTATCTGACATGCTAACAGATGGGACAAAACACACAGATAACAATGTAATAAACACAGTATAGATGACAAGCAGCACACAAATCTAAAACAGAAAGTGAGCCTGCAAAAGACAAAACCCTGGAAAACAACAACCCCAAACCCTTTACCTTACTGGACTCAGGACAGAAAAGAGGAGAAGCTGGAGCTGTAAAATGGCTGCCTATTCTGATGTCTGCACACAAAGGAGTGAGAGACCACCAAGGAGGAAGTGCAATAGAGGAACACACCTCTCCCGCAGGGCCCAGCACTGGATTGGCAAGCGTCCAACAGGACAACCCTCTTAACCAATCCAGTGCCTAGCAGGGCTCATTATCTTAATGACCCTAGCCTTACCCAGTCCCCTAAGCTAAAAATAGATTTTTTTTTTTTTTGTAATGACAAGAATAATAAGAGGCAGCCTAACTTAGAGGACATGCTGCAATTTACTACCCGGAGAGGGTACACTTACCTGCTGCCATCCCACCTCGCGCAGTGGCTGCAGCTAACCGTCAGCAAAGGAGGAGGGGCACAGCCTGTGGCGACTGTGGCCGGCTCTTAGGAGGGCATCAAAGCATATGACGAAGAATTTTGGCAGCAGAGGCACCTCCACGTACCTCCATTTCTACTCTTCAGACAGTGCACAGTCATCCATGCTGTGCGCTGCATGCTGCAGTCTGTCCTCACTAACAGCAGCCGAGGGGTGCCGGTGACTGACAGCTGCCTACGTGGCTCAGTGAGCCGCCGGCTGTCAGGAACAGGAGACTAAAGTCTCCGATCAGTATAAAAACAAAAAAATAAACAGAATTGGGCTGCTACTCAGCCCTAAAAGCAGCCCGTTCATCGGGCACTTAAACTAAACTGAGGCTAACAGGAAGTGGGGTATAGAGGGGGAGGAGCTAGGGCTTAGTTAAACAGAAGTTTAAAGTGCCAGTTCGCCCTGACCTACTCAATACCCCAAATGTCCCGGGTGTCCTCCAAAGGAGGACAGAGAAAGATTGTTTTCATTTAATATTGGCCCAATAAGGGGATTTGTGGAAGTAACCGGTTTTTAACTAGTTAAAAGTTTTTATACTTTCGAAAAAAAAATGTGGCTTTTTGTTGCCTGTTGCTTAACAATCCGTTTTGTGACAGTCCAAGCTTAGGCAGTTGAGGACAAGCTGCCTTCTACCTTCTCATTTCCCATATTATTGACCTGTACGTTTTTCCTTGTCATGGTAGCAAAGGGGTTTCAATAAACAGTTATCAACATGATCATTGGTCCTTCCTCTCATATGTTAAATTTCCTGTATGGATAATGTTCTTTTAACAGAAGCAGCCTCTGGGGAAAGGTATTTCAAGCAGTGGTTTCTTAAAATCCTTTTATTCCAGCTTCTCCCTACATGAAGGCTGCAGGATTTCCACAGGGTGATTACCTTGTTCCTCTGCAGGAGAAAAGGTGTTTTAATTAACTTGCCATTAAATCCTTTTCTCTGAAACCAGTGGGAACACAGACATACCCATGTGAAATATCACTTAATTTAATTTATTTTATTTCTATCTGCTCAGCTTTTCTGTTCCTAGGTTCATCATCTCTTTTTTTGCTATATGTAAGCTGACCCTGCAAGAGTAGCATATTAATAATAATAATGTTATTTATCGCCAATCATATTATGCAGCGCTGTACATAGAATATTTAATCATTCATATCTGTCCCTGTCCCATTCCCTAGTGCACACACACTATGGTCCATTTTTATTAGAAGCCAGTCAAACTACCAATATGTTTGTGGAGTATGCAAGGAAACCACAATACTGGGAGGATACCCTCATAAGCTTGGAATTAATTTAAAACTCCACACAAATACAACCCTGGTAGGAATCGAACCCATGACCCGAGTGCTGTGAGGCAGCAATGCTAACCAATGCAATAATTTTTTCTTAAAATGCCCTGCCTTCTGTTAGTAGAGCTTTATCCAAGAAAGATGTTTGTTTCCCCCCACTGACTTTGGAGAAAATGATTTA
The DNA here is from genome assembly GCF_038048845.1 of Mixophyes fleayi. Lineage (NCBI taxonomy): Eukaryota > Metazoa > Chordata > Amphibia > Anura > Limnodynastidae > Mixophyes > Mixophyes fleayi. The sequence continues at coordinate 295,511,383 of NC_134402.1, forward strand.
GTAGTAAGTCAATAAATCCCCTTTAAAGCAGCAATCCCATGAAAAAAAAAGTTGTTTTTTTTTCACAACATAAATCACTGTGAAAGGTTATATGAAGATTATTAGTGTTTTACCATTTTCCTTGGTTTGTTCTTTCAGGCTGCTATTAATGATTTATAATACTACACAGTGTCATGTGCTACCATGGCAACCACTGTCACATGATGTCATGAGCAGAGATGTTTCGGAATGTCCCTCTGAGCTGTGTATACTGTAACCCCCCCCCCCGCCTTCACGTAGCACGCTATGAGCCTGTGTGTTTGGCAGCCATACTTGGCTACTTTTCAAAAGTCTCTCTGAAGGGTGCAAATGATTATTAGGAGGGCAACTAAAAAAATGGTGCATGTTTAAAAGGTAATTCCATTTTAAGAAATAAAATAAATCACCTATGAGGGATTGCTGGTTTAAATTGCATTATACAGGGAACAACTAGCATAGGGAGACCAAATCTGTGTTAAGGTATGATGTTATAGTGCCTAGAAAAAAGGCAGATTTTTGTATATTCTCAAATTTTAGAGGCTTATTCTAGGCTACCACATTGTACTGTACACAGGGCCAGATTAAGGGAATGGAGGCCCCTGGGCTAAGGGGGCCTCCATTCCCCTGTGAGGGTTCCCCCCCGTGATCCGAGCTGCACGACCTCCCCCCCCCCTCTTGGCACTTACCTCCTTCTCCGGTGCGCTGTCCACTCTTTACTGAGGAGCTCTCGTGAGAGTGAGACTCACGAGATCTCCTCAGTACAGAGACTACAGCTCGCCGGGAACGAGCGCAGTGAAAGTGCTCAGCAGCAATGATCGCGCCGGGGGCGCCCCCGCCCCCGCCCCCGACCAATCAATACTGCTGCTGAGCACTTTCAAGGGCCCCCTGGATGCCATAGGCCCCTGGGCTGTAGCCCAGTTAGCCCTATGGTTAATCCGGCCCTGACTGTACATAGCATTGTTTGAATGTTCAATATACAGTAAGCGTACAGCCACAAATCGTAAGTAACGTTGCTCTGCACTTCACTAGAACCTGAGACACTCATGTTTTGGGCCATGGGGCCACCCTTCAGAGCATGGCTACCATTTTGAGTTGCCCTTGATATATCCAAACTCTGGGTGAAAACATGTTAAGCAAACTGATTGTCAAAGTGATTGTGGACTAAAATTACCAGCAAGCACTTATTTTTTTCTTGTATTTTTTATTTATAGTTTATTCAGTTATTTATCTCACAATTTATTTCCAGTAACAAATGTGGCAATATTTCTTTATGATTTTGAAACAGTAATTCTCTGTTTTACGGTTTGACTAATAAATGCATGTGTGTTTTTTTTCTGGTTTTTTTCAGTTCGTCCTCTGAGCAGAGAGATCACTCTAAGCCAAGCTTATCAGAACATGTGTGCTGGGATGTACAAGGTAAATGTAGAGCTTCAGCATTTCATTTCTAATAGCAGCTACTTTGTCTGTGTTTTGTAAATTGGTGAATCTTACCTGAAGTCACTTCCTGTGTGCTTTTTCTCCTCGCCTGGGACATGGAGCTTTTATAAATAATATTAACAATTTCTTTCCCTGACAATTCAATGTAGAGGCATAATGCAAAAGCTTACATTATTTTTTGCACAAGATATCTCTGATTAAGCTTATTTTCAGAAATTCCCCCGTTTTCACTTTAGTGATGCTACTAACATTTACTTCTGAGGAGAAACCATAGATAAGTGGAGGGATTCTGAGGCAATGTCATTGGACATATTTTCTTGTTATGGTAAAGAATGCCTATCACAACATTGATAATATTACCAAAAAAATTTTTTTTTCATTGTTTAAAGCAGTGGTTCCCAAACTATGTGCCGTGGCTCCCTGGGGTGCCACGGCGATCTTACAGGGGTGCCACGGCCAGTGCCGGTGGTAAACATGGCGGGAGACTACTTGGTAATTATTTTGGCTTAGGGGTGCCTTGAAAAAATTATGGAGACCCCAAGGGTGCCTTGAAATGAGAAAGTTTGGGATCCACTGGTTTAAAGTATTGAAAGGAGACTGGTTATTGAGCAGAGTCTGGTGACCACTCATATACTCACAGCATAACTGGCTTTAACATTGTGACTGGCAGTATGACAACTGCAGACTACCCATTCAGAATTCTGAAGCAATTTATGCTGTGCATATAGCAATTTTACTAACCTCTGATTAACATAATCTTTCCTTTTTGAGAATCTTGACAATAAGCAAATTTGGAAACAAATAGAGCTCTCTAATAAAGCTGCTATTAGTTTTTTAGATTTATGGTAGTCCAGCTTTTAAATGTTTGAATTCTAATTGTTTCTTTTAGACAATGATCGCATTTGACATGGATGGCAAAGTGAGGAAACCCAAGTTTGAGCTGGACAGTGAACAAGTTCGGTATGAGCACAGGTTTGCACCATTCAACAGTGTTATCACCCCACCGCCAGTGCACTACTTGCAGTTTAAGGTAATTTTGTACATTTGCCTTCAATAAAAGGTTTACGCCAACTGCAGACTGTCGTATTTACTTGAAGGACATACTTGTGTAAGAAAAACATGTACACTTCACCACAGATCATTGTGATGAGTTATCTCTAAAACCAATTTGAAATATTATTGGGGGGAGGGTGAGGTATATTTAGTAGTAGAGATTAATTTTATTAATTGAGCATTAAATTAAATGTCTTATCTGCATATTTATGCTCATGAATACAAGTTATGTTGTCAATAGATTTAGCCATCTCCACAGGCTGCCCCTTTTCTAATTTAGGTGATATGTTTTAATAGCAGGATGGGGCAAATCCCAGGAGCCAGGTAGCTACTGTTGGCACCTAGATTTTGGGAATAATTTCTGCTAATGTCAGTGGATGATGAATATCTTATCCGGCTCCTTAAAATATCCAGACGACTTTTATATTTGAGTGACTGGCTCTTGAATCCTATATTAGAAGAGAGGCTTTACCATACATCACAGCTGTGTCCTTCTTTTTGGTTCTGTGGCTTGTAGTCTGTAAACTTTTGTAGATCATGATGCTCCATTTTAATGTGTGATGTGAAAGTAATACCTGCTTTCTCTTGTTGTACATCTAAGGAAATGTCTGACTTAAATAAATACAGTCCTCCACCTCAATCTTCAGACCTGTATATGGCTGCAAGCAAACATTTTCAACAAGCAAGAATGATTTTGGAAAATATTCCAAATCAAGATCAAGAGGTAAGATTTCTTTTATCCTTAGTGTGCATCCCATTCAGAAATAACCAGCTACATGTGTTTGCATTTGTTTGTTTTATATTAGCTAATCAGAATACTGATCACAAAAATGGGTCACTTATTTTGGATTTGGTTTGATTTATTCTGTAATGGGAAGTTAGAAGTAAAGAGGGAAGCAACTATCCCTAACTATATATTTTATCATTATCTCAGGACAAGCTATGTAATGTAATATGTGTGCCACTAGTAAGAAATTTTGTATGCATTTCTGATGCCCTCATTCTCTAAGATAGTCCTGTTGTAAGGAATTTTGACTGATACAGCAAAAACATTTAGGTGATAGGAAGCCACGGTTGGGCCACCTGAGGTGGCTGTCTATTGCTTTAGGCAGCCATTAGATTCCTTGGGGGCTAGGTCAGGTAGGGGTTGCAGTCTTAATGGAAACCCTTGCTAGCGGTGCCTTCTGTCTTCAAGTCCGTTTTCTGGGTCTTTGGTGGAATCCAAGCTTCCAGTTAATGTATTGGAAATGTGAGTGGTGCTCCGCACTCTAATCATGCCGATCGTTTGCTGCAGGGAAGAGTCGTGAAAATACAGTCGGACAATGCCACGGTGGTGGCATACCTCAAATACCAGTGTGGCATCAAGAGTCCTTTAGCCATATGCAAGATTCACATGATTTTTTTGGTGGGCTGAAACTCACGTCCAGCCTGTCATGGCAATTTTGATCCCGTGATAGAAAGTTAGGAGGCGGACTTTCGGAGCAGGTAGACTCTGCATAGTGACGAATGGTCCCTCCAGGTGTTTTGTGAGTTGGTGGACAGATGGGGTCTTGGTTGAACAACAAGGTTCATCTCTACTGCTTCATGGCAAGAAATTCTCTGGGTGTCTAAGTAGACACCATGTCCGCTTTGGCTATTCCTCCTAGTTTATCTGTTTCCACCAGCAGCCATGCTACCGATGGTCTTAAAGAAGGTAAAGAGAGAGGATTTTTTAAGTCAAGGACCATTTTATCATCTCTGTTTAGAACCTCTTTGCTTTAACAGCAAGGCTGTTGAAGCCATGATCTTTCGAGCTAAGGGTTTGTCTGAGTGCTTGTTGCAAGCCAGACTTGGAAACAGGGTTCAGCTAAATTGTCATCTTGTCTGGAGGATATGAATTGCCTGGTATGAAAAGAAGGGGTACCCTACCTCTTTTTGAATGTCTAGATTACTTATGTTCTTGCAGGATGGGCTGGATGCTGGTTTGCGCCATTGTTCACTTAGCACCTTGGGATTTAAACTTTTTGTTGAACTCTTTGCAGCATTTCCCCTTTGAACCCTTGGACACAGTGACTTTGAATTTTCTAAAGTTTAAGACTGTCTTCCTTTTAGACATTTCTTTGGCTAGAAGAGTTTTCAGAGCTCGCAGCATTATCCTGCAAGTTTCCTCTTCTTATTTTTATTGATAGGGCGGTTCTTCAAGACAAGCCTTCATTTCTCCCTAAGGAGGTGTCCAGATTCCACATGAGTCAGGACATTGTCATCCCAGCCCTGACCAAATGAAGATTTTTCAGAAGACAAGGTTTCTCTTTGTTTTCTGGATGTGGTCCGAGCTTTGTGTACTTATCTTTTGGTCCTCTAAGATGCACACAAGAGAGACTGGGCAGCCTCTAAGGTGACTGTTTGCTGGATTACGGCTGTACTCAGACAGCCATATGGTGGGGTTGGGCAGCCTGTTCCAGATCTTGGGGCCTACTCTACTTCAGCGTGGCATGGTGCCTCGACCACGCAGCTGTGTCGGGCGGCCACCTGGTCCTCCGTTCTCATGTTTACTCAGTTTTACAAAGTTCATGTTTTTGCATCAGGGTATGCCAGTTTTGGGTGACAGATGCTTTGTGCCATTTCTTCTGAGCATTCCCACCCATGATGGTGGCTTTGGAATGTCCCCGATATTCCCCAGTAGAATGCAGGAGAAGATAGGATTTTCAAATTTGCGTAAAACCCATTTCTTAGTCCATTGGGGGACACCAGGCGTCCACCCTTAACGCTCTAGTTTCTCCTTTTGTGACATGTTGTGTTTTTTGTTCAAGAGGATGATGTATTCCCCTAGTTCTGTTGTTTTCCCTCTGTTGTCTCTCTTTCTGTGGGGCTTGGTTAAACATAAACAGAAGCCTAAACAGGAAGGTGGTGTAGAGGGGGAGGAGCTAGGTAACAACTCTTGAGGGAGGGAAGACTATAATTTTCAGATCTGTTCACTTTAGGGAAATAAAGAGACATCCAGGAGAAGATGGCATAGAGGCAACATAGAGGCAACAGGACACCTTGGAGAGGAGGGAAGGGGAGAGGTCAGAAGAGATGTACATTTGGGTGTTATCGACATAGAGGTGGTACTGGAGGCTGAAGGAGTTGATAAGTTCACCCAGAGAAGAGGTGTACAAAGATAAGAGCAGAGGGCCAAGGACAGAGCCCTGAGGGACTCCAATGGGAAGTGGGACGAATAGGGAGCCTGAGGTAGAAACAGAGAGCGCCCAGTTAGAGAGATAGGAGGAAAACCATGAGAGGACAGTGTCAGAAAGGTCATTGGTGCTAAGGATGTGCAGCAGGAGAGGGTGACCTACTGTGTCAAAGGCTGCAGATAGGCCCAGGCGAGACAAGCCCAATTTTGAAGGAAGAGGGGAAGATACCTGTGAAGACGAAAAAGTTGAAGAAGTGGGCATGGGGAGAGCAGGCAGTAGGCAAGAGGGTTCTAAGGAGCTGGAGGGGGGGGTGGGGGGTATGGGATCAGGAGGGCAGGTTGAGAGTTCAACAAATAGAGAGGTTCCCAGGGGAGGAGCTTTAACAATTTATAATATTCTCATTTATTCTGTTATTATGCATTGTATACTTTGCTGCACTTTATAACTGGGGGAAAAAAACACAGAAATAAAACAAGACTGGATATTAAACTGACAGGCTAAAGAGCCACTTGAGGGAGGGGATTTGGTAACAAAAAATCAAATGTGAAGTGGAAAACTCTTTTACAGGACTTGGTCCCACATAGATTGGAGATTGTCTGCAGGTAATAATCTGTGCCATATTTTTTTTTAGGAGAATAGTAGGTTAATAAATCACATTTCCTTTAGTAAACACTGCTGTTCTGGCACTTAAAGACTTGAGAGTCTGTATTGCAACCTACTTTTATATCACAATAAAAAATTATTTAGTATAGCTTTGCAGAAATTATATTGTACTTTATTAATTTATTGTATTTATTTAGGTCAATGAAATTTTGAAAGTTGCCAAGAACAATATAGTGGTAATGAAATTGCTTGCTGGGGGCCACAAGAAGGACTCTAAGGTATGTCTTGGAAATGCAGTAATGTACATTTGCATTGCTTGTTTATTTTGCTTTTTGTGTTTAAAATTGGTGATTATGCATGTGGATTGGACCTGTTTAAAAAGTATAAATATGATCAAAGAGAAAATATAAACCACAAAAACTCTTCAGTGTGGTCCATGAAACACACAATCTGCTCATATTTAAGTATTCCCTTCTTCATGATAACTTATGAAAACAGATGGTGTTAAACAGTAGCAAGAAATGTTATACCATTTAGATATGTTGAAGGGTAAAAGCTGCATTGTGGGTTTCTTCATATGTCATTAAAGAATAAAAGAAAGTGTAAGGAAAAAATCCCCACCCATGTGAGCCTCATGACTCATTTTTCAATGGTAAGATCCAATAGTTTGTTTGCAATTGTTAAAATGGATTGAATACAAGCACTGAAGCTTCCTGTGAACAGAGCACACCACACCCAAAGTGTCTTGACATTATGTTTCAAGGTGAAAATAGTGTAGTAGACATGCACAGAAATGTTCTTTAGTGAGGACTGCAATCAGTGACTTATGAAACAAATACATGTCTGCTACAACCAAATCACACAGTATATGCAAATGTCATCTACTTAAAGGGCTTTCTAAATGCTGCATGAAAAAAAAAACGGCTACAGGAAACAAAACCATTTTGTTTTCAGTAACCATGAAATTGATGACAATTTGGTTTAATAATTTATTATGTTTGGCATAACAGGGCTATTTTAATTTCTATTGTAACTTTCTCTTTCATCTATCTGGGGGCCACTGCTAACCATGGGGTAGAGTAGGGTAGGGAGGAGTCTTGCACCCAAATAGTTAATCTTTTGCTGCTGACAGGCATATCTCCCCGCCCCTTCCCCACAGAACTCAGTTTGAAGTAGGTGCCCTAGGAGTATGGGCTGAAGTTTGGAGAGCTGCACAGTGAACTGAGTACACGGGGTTTAGGCTTTTTTTGTTTTTAGCTGTTGACATAGTGCACGAGTGGCTCTGAGACAAAGCGCACTCGTGAGCAGAGAAGGACTGTACAGCGGGGGAGCCGCGGCACCCGCTGAGAGGTTGGAAACAGTGAGACTTCTCGCAGTGTGAGATGCGCTCTCACACTGCTAGCAGAGTGAGGCGCTGCCACAGGCAGTAAGCGCCGGTGCTCTTGCCGTCCCCGGGGCCATGGAATATACCAAGTCCTCTCCTCTAGGAAAGAGATGGGGTAACTTGAGCTAATGTTTGCGCTATTTAGCGATTTGCAGAGGGGAACAGAGGAGCGGATAGCAGAGATTTCACTCACAGGAAGTGTGTGGAAATTACTGTCAGTCTGTACAGGTGAAACAGAGAGAGCCAGGGAGGGGGAAGTTAGAAAACCTCCCCCGCTGAGTGAGCAGGTGGAAGATTCCTTTTGGCGCCAAATTACAAAGGAAGGAAGGACACAGCAGCCATTTGGAGAAGGCATAGCTGCTGGCAAACATCTCCCTGCTAAGTATCATTTATTTTTCTCTGTATTGCATGGATAGAGAAGTATAATTGTAATGGGCATATATATTAAGTAGAACCTGTATAAAACAACAAAATTTGGCTCTCCTGTGTTAATTCAGAGATGCTGTAATGTGTTAAGACATAATTAGTTAGTATTTCTGATAACTATTGAGTGTTTGTGCTTGCCTGGTTGTTTGTGGCTTTATTTTTTCTCCCAATAATGACTGATAAAAGTAAAGCAACACGTGCCAAACATATGATCTGTTTAAAGTGTAACGTTAAATTAACCAGTGAACGTCTGGATCAGGGGCTTTGTGCTGGTTGTGCTGTGACACCTGTAATATTGCAGCCTAAAGACAGCCCTATTCAGGGGACAGAGCCTCCAGAGTGGATGGCAACCTTTTCACAGGGGGTTAATACCCTTGTGAACCTGTTATCTAAACCAGCAGAGATCCCAGTGGTGGCTATGAGACTTCCATCTACCTCTGAGATACAACCCCCAGTAAAGTTGGGAGGGGAAATGAGTAGTTCATTACCTCCAGAGGTTGTACAATTTCCTTCCCCGGCACTGCAAGAGTCACCCCACAGTGGGGAGGCGGGATGGTCGGGAGTGGCTAGAGATCTTGACCGACTAACCCAATTGCTGGAAAATCCTAGACATATTCGTAGTTATAAAAGACATAGATCGGCTAATACGCTGTTGTCTCTGTCTGATTCAGAGGGATCCTCGGTGGAGGAAGGTGAATTGTTAGAGGATTCTGATCTTTCATTAATAGAATCAGAAGGAAGCTCCAGACACCAGGGTATGGACGATCTGGTAAAAGCAGTACGTCAGACCTTGGGGTTTATTGAAATAGAGGAGACGAGGTCCTTGGACCGGTCTCTCTTTAAGAAGGCTTCTAAACAGGTGGTCAGGTTCCCTCCCTCAGCAGAGCTGAGAGAGATTGCAGAGGCCTCTTGGAAGCATCCGGACAAGAGGTTCACTGTGCCTAGAAAATTTGGTTCATTATATCCTTTACAAGAGGAGGACATGACCAGATGGGAATAGGTGGCGAGAGTAGATGCGCCTGTGGCGAGACTGGTTCGCCAGACCACGCTACCCGTACCAGGAACGGCAGCCCTACAGGATTCAACCGATCGTAAGTTGGAAACTTTTTTGAAATAAGAGGGCTCAGGGTGTGTTACAGGGAAGGCCGGTTCGCATCCAGTCCAACAATGCCACGGCAGTGTCATACATAAACAGGCAAGGGGGCACCAGGAGTGCAAGAGCGATGAGGGTCATGTTTCAGATTTTTGCCTGGGCAGAAAGAAACATGCCTGCGCTGCCAGCGGTGTTTATCCCAGGGAAACAGAACGTACAAGCAGACTATCTAAGTCGGCACAAAATTCTACCAGGGGAGTGGGCTCTGCATCCGGAAGTATTCCAGTTGCTGGTGGACAAATGGGGACTTCCGGATCGAGACCTGATGGCGTCAAGAGTCAACAGGAAAGTCCCAGAGTTTTGCACAAGAACAAGGGACCCACTGGCTCTGGCAGTGGACGTCCTAACAATGCCTTGGGACTTCAGGTTAGGATACCTGTTCCCACCCATATCAATGATTCCCAGGGTCCTCCAAAGGGTCAAGCAGGGAGATCGACCAGTCATTCTGGTAGCTCCAGCCTGGCCACGAAGGGTATGGTTCCCAGAGATTCTTCTGGTAGCAGTAGGTCAAGGGGTTCGGTTGCCACTTCGAAGAGATCTGCTGACCCAGGGACCATTCTTACATCAGGGTCTAGACCGGCTGACTTTAATGGCATGGCTTTTGAATCCAGTCTGTGGAGAGCCAGAGGGTTCTCTGTGAGTGTAGTAGACACTCTCCTAAGAGCCAGGAAGCCAGTTTCGGCTAGGATTTATCACCGCATCTGGCATGTGTATATAACATGGTGTAAAAAGAAATCTTACAATTCAAAATCCTTTTGGCTGGCTAGATTTCTAGCTTTTTTGCAGGGTGGCTTGGATGTGGGTCTCCGGTTGGGAACCTTAAAGGTTTAGGTGTCAGCATTGTCAGTGTATTTTCACAGACGGCTGGCGGAGATTCCGGATGTTAGAACTTTCTTGCAGGGAGTTCTTCACATCCAGCCACCCTACATGCATCCTATGGATCCTTGGGATCTTAATTTGGTCCTGGACATGTTGCAGGAGCCTCCATTCGAACCACTTTGCTCAGCGGAATTGCGGTTCTTGACTTGGAAAGCAGTTTTCCTGCTGGCTATTGCCTCATCTAGGAGGGTCTCCGAGCTGGGGGCCTTATCTTATAAAGAATCTTATTTGGTCTTTCATGAGGATAGGGCAGTTTTAAGGATTATTCCATCCTTCCTCCCTAACGTGGTGTCGGGTTTCCATATTAATCAGGAAATAGTAGTTCCGGTATTCAGAGAGGATCCTCAGGTTACTGGAACAAAAGGAAGTAAATGTTTAGATGTCGTTAGGGCGTTGCGGATTTATGTTAAGAGAACTGCAAAGATACGTAAGACAGATTCTCTATTTGTGTTATTTGATTTCGCTAGGCGAGGATGACCTGCGTCTAAGCAATCAATTGCTAGGTGGCTTACCCTAACAATTAGGGAGGCTTATGTCCGTACTAAGTGTCCTGTGCCGAAGCGTATTGTTACCTATTCTACCCATTCGGTTGGGGCGTTTTGGGCAGCGCAAAACGGGGTCTCAGCGGACCAGCTATGCAGGGCAGCTACCTGGTCCTCGGTCCATACTTTCACAAAATTCTACCAATTTAATGTTTTTGCATCTGAGGACGCCTCATTTGGCCGTAGTGCTCTACGTGTGGGGCAATCAGAGCGATCCCACCCATCAGAGGGACTGCTTTAGTAAGTCCCCATGGTTAGCAGTGTCCCCCAGATGGATGAAAGAGGATTTATACTTACGATAAATCGGTTTCTCTGATTCCATCTGGGGGACACTGCGTTCCCCCCCTCTTTTCTTTGTTTTTTGTGTTTGGTTGATTGGCATATCTTCCTAGGGCTTTGTTAATCAAACTGAGTTCTGTGGGGAAGGGGTGGGGGGATATGCCTGTCAGCAGCAAAAGATTAACTTTTTGGGCGCCAGACTCCTCCCTACCCTAATCTACCCCATGGTTAGCAATGTCCCCCAGATGGAATGAGAGAAACCGATTTTTCGTAAGTATTAATCCTCTTTTCATGTCCAAAGTATTGCTTTTTTAGCTGTGAGGCTAAATTCATCAAAAGTTTCAGGAAATATCAGAAGGGAAGAGATATTACCTTTTAAGGGTTAGATTTTGGTAGCCACAGTGTACAATCACAGTCTAAAAGGTATATTTGAAGCCTGAAACCAGGGTTAGGGTACAGAAAGTGCAAACCATTATTTGATATTGAAATATAAATTAAAATTGCATTTAATGTACAGCAAGCATCATGATATTAAAGAGGGAGGTCACAGTAAACCAGTCGCAAGGAACTGACAATTTGCACAAACTGAACAATTCCTTGGCAATATTAGTTTTTAGCCACATTATTTAGGACCTTGGTTTATCAGCTCTCAATCTTTCCTGTCCCCCTCCCTTGTGTGACCTTAAACTGGTCACGTGCACATCAATTTTTTTCCAAATAAACAAAAGCATTTTTGCACAAGGACATCAGTATACAGTTAAGAGAATACAATAATATTTTGACAACTTACCTGATTAAAAGCAATTGCTTCAAACCCATTACAGAGTTGATCTGACGGAGCATAAAGAAATTTGTGGTGCATGCACAGTTTAAGACAGTTGTAGTATTGCTGGGCTTTCATGATAAGACTACAATAGCCCTATGTCAGTGCTTAAACCCAATCCCATTCAGTTCAACATTTTCCACCAAATACAATAAGACAATAGATTGATTTGGAGCAACTATAAGTTTGATTATATGGAATAAATCATGGTCACCCCTGGGGCCTCTCTAGCACATTTGAAGTGCTATGCTGTCCTGTTCTCTCCTTCCCTCCTCTCCAAACCCCCTTCATGGCCATGCACCCTTTCATTGCTGCTCTGCCATAAAGAGCAGCAGTTGACAGAATTCTGCCCCAATTTTCAGGATGGCGAGACAGAGCTCTCAAATCGGGACTCAATTAAATCGGGTCAGTTGAGAGGTGTGGTAAAAATTTGATTTTCTATCTAAACTTTTACTGTGATTCATTATCACTGTAATCATGTGAACAGGGACCATGTCACTTTTACTCCTGGTCATTGCTCCATCAACTTACAGCTAGTCATGGAGCTCTTACCAACTGCGTATTTGTAAGAGCCTAAAGATCAGTCACGCCAGTCAGTTCATGCATTTGAATTTAAAACACTCCAAAGCGAAGCAAAGTTCAGCAAGAATGTTCACTTTCCTGCTATATGCACAAGAAACAAGTGTTTCCAAAGTCACTCTTTAAACTACTGATAATACTGATGCAAGAGCACAGGAAGTTATTTGTACATTTGCTGCACAGGAAGTTATTTGTACATTTGCTGCTCCTTAAAAAACAGTTCTTGTGACCATGAATACACTTATATTACAAAAAAATATAATCCTATGTGATATGTACCCTGCATAACACCACCGGACAGGTGTAGACATATGCAGGTAGGTGGATATCCTGGAAATGTAAGGATGGCAAGTGTTCTTTACTTCTCTTCAGTCTCTGATACTTTTCCATAAAGATTTGTTGATTGAGTTTGCAAATTGCAATAAGACACTCTGGTAGAAATATGGGACATGTGGAAATGTAAAGCTGCCCACATATGTGCTGATCCTGTCCTTGAATCAATGTCCAATATTTCCACCCATGTAGGTGGCCAAATAGGACATGATCTGGTTATTTGGCTCATGGGCGGGCAATCACACAAACTGCATTTCACATTGTTTTTGTTGTGTCTCTTCAGAGAAAACAAGAGACCTATCTAATGTTCTCATTTCTTCTTCAGGAAGCAAGGAACTGGGGCAAGCTAGAAATACCACATTGTACATCAGGCTTAGACAGTTACTGTCTAGTTCAGTGTTGGCTAACCTGTGACACTTCAGGTGTTGTGAAACTACAAGTCCCAGCATACCCTTCCAGCAATAAGCTGCTATATATTGGCAAAGCATCCTGGGACTTGTAGTTTCACAAACACCTGGAGTGTCAGAGGTTAGCCAACACTGGTCTAGTTATTGTTTAACAAAAGCTAGATTGCTGCAAATATCTCTACATTGCAACTGTAATTCTACACATTTTGATAGGATCAGTTTAGGGGTAGAAAACAACAAAACGGAGTATAAGTGATACACTTTTTTGGCTAACCCAGCATTTCCCAACTCCATTCTTTAAGCCACTGTCCCCCAGCAGTCCAGGCTTTAATGATATCCCTGCTTGAGTACACTTGACATAACTAGTTCCTCAGTCAATTTAGTTCAGCCATCAGTAATCAAGCATGAATATACTTAAAACCTGAACTGTTACAGGGGTGCTTGAGGATTGTAGATTGGAATTAATTGCCTAAAGTTTAATTTATGTTGAAAGCTTTCAAAACATGCAGATCCCCTTTCATAATTAGAATGTAGGTATTGGGAACTAAATTGATTATTTGTCTGTTGACTAACAATTTAAACGTTCCACTGTACAATGCTTCTTTTAAATCCCATTTTATTTGGTAAGTGTATTTTAAATGCATTTGTATTAAGACTGTAAAGGTGGCCACACACAGGCCAATCCTACCAATGGGAAACCAATAGTTAATTTAAAACTTGAGCAGTCAGCTTGCTTACAGACACAAGGGCCGTTCCGTCCGATCACTTCTAGCTCAAATGAAGCGGTTGCCCACTCACACAGACCAATAGCTGTGATCTTCATTGCATTATTATCAGGCATTGTGGTCAATTTTGAGCACTGTCCACTATGAATGGCCAGAATAACTTGGGTAAGAAATCCTCATTATCAGGTGTTTTATATTCACTGACTGTTAAACATTCTATCACGTGACACACATGGGTTGGATCTTTATCAGAAGTAAAAGAGGCAAGTACAGAAAGTGCTTTGATTAAAACACATGTTAAATATTGATATTGTATTTTATTAATTTGTACCATGTCCTCTCAATGTTTGGTTATTATTAATCTATACTTATAACATATCTGTGTAACTTCTCTTCTTTTAATGCAGATTCCACCTGAGTTTGATTTCTCTGCACACAAATATTTCCCTGCTGTGAAACTGGTGTAAATGATCGGCAGGGAGAAGAGACTGTGTAATACATTTTACATCGAGAGTGTTTTAGTCTATTTAATGTGTGGCTGAGTGCAGGGCTAATGTGAAAATGCAGTTTGTTTGGGTTTTTTTGTTTTTTTATTCTTTTTCTAATGCACTGGTTACTTTTTATGTAAAGCCACAAACTGTGGACAGTTTGTAAATCAGCTATGTTGGATCTATATCATGAGTGTTAAGGCATCTGTTTTTCACTAAATATTTAAAATATTTTATGTCTGTTGTTTGTTGTATATTGTATTAACAAGAAAAATGTTTTTTGAACAGATGCACTAGATCACAAAGGAATAATGGTATAACAGCCATGAGATGTTGAAACATACGCTGTTTCCCAAAGGGTGGAGTTTTCCAATTCACCTAAATACATATAGAGAAACGATATACAAGGAAGTACATGCCAAGAGGACTCTAAAAATATATAAATAAAACTTAAACATGTCCCCAAACTTAATTAACAAGCAATTTTTTAAAACGTTCATCCAAGGAAGAATTCTATTCATTAACTTATGTATAAAAACACAGCTTAATCATAGTGATCCATATTTAATGTGAAAATCTCATTGATGGTATATTTTTTTTTGGTCCAGAGAAAACCATGTCTATCACCCATCTATAAAATGAAGCCAATTTATATGGTGGTTTTACTGCTTACTCAAATGCAGAACTTTTATGTAGATATCACTTAATGACACAACAGGTATTTCACTAGCACTTGCTTCATGTAGAGTGTAAAAGTGTTTCACCATGTAAACCCTACCTTGGTACAGTTCTCAGGTGGTAGGAGGAGACAGACTGCCTGTTGCCCACCGCTGATCTAACCTGTACTAGAAAAATGATGAAATGTGAATAGGTGGTTTTGCACATAGCAGTCTGTTCCATCTCTGGCAGCTGAAACTTACAGAAAGATGTATGGCTGGGCAGCGCTTATGGCGTATTTACTATTTAAAGATGGCCATCACCCCACATCCTATTTGTCAACAACCCAAAGCTCTTCACTGCCTCTGACAGCAAGTGTTTCCTGCACTTTATTTCTCTTACCACAGAAACTCTGCATGTTACAAGGACAGACACTGCTGTATTTATCATTCCTTATAGATTTTACAGTAGAGGCCAACAGAGCGCTGATATCCCTGCGGAAGATTTATGGAGATGAACAACATATAGCTAGCTCTAGTCACTGGAGTTGTGGGGAACAGCGGATAGTGAAGTCCATTAGGGTCTTTTACAACCATGAAGGGGAGCGCATGACGGCCCTCTGTTTATCCAGTGGGCAGACACCACTGGCCACTAAGTATTAATATAAAATACATGACATTGATGAACCACAATGTAAGGTGGTGTGGCAAAAAAAAAATGCCACAGCTAGTACAGCAAATGTACAATTCTTCTGTTCCACAATGTCTAGTCTAAAATCTGGTAACCTAAACAGATATTTTGTTTACAAAAAAAAATTTGATCTCCAATAGAAACAACTGCTATCCTATACACCAGTCCATAAGAATACCTTTGTTCACATTTATGCATCCAAAAAGTGGTGTCTTGCTAATTAACCCAAGGTGCAAACTGTTAAGACAAAGCAACAATGACTAACACTAATGATTAAAATATTAATATATAGAAAATCAAATCCTGAAATGATCTATATACAAACTATACGCTACAAGTACAAAAGACAACTATCATGGTCTCCTATCTATAAATTGGTATAGTCTCCACATAAACTTATATATATATATATATATATATATATATATGAGAGAGAGAGAAAAACACCATATGAACTACAACATCAACCTTATGTTCTCAATAGTACTATCACAAATAACCATTTATTGCAGGGCTATAGGTTCTGAGCAGCAATATCTCCATATCAGCCTTTAACGGCTTGTGCAGCAGTGATATCCTCAGATGCAGAGCCAGGTAAACTGAGGAGAGGGTAAACATATTTGCATCTGCCAAGTGTGTTAGCGGAGAAAAGACTGCTACAGAGTACAGCCTGGGATTATGAAGCCCACGTGTCAGGAGTGGGGTTGCTCCTTCACAGGAGTTGGACGCAGTCTGCCTTATGACTAGAGGCGGAGCAGGGATAGGAAGGAGCTTACTGGTATAGGCAAACTACAATAAAGGTGTTTACATACGTGTGCTCTACTTGTGTAAGTGGCAATAAGGAAATGAATATGGACAGTGATAAAAAAAATTACTTTGGCTGAGGAAGTGGATATAGGTTAGCATGCCAGCATTACCCTTCTCTTCACCGCAGAAGGAGAATATGTTAGCATGCCAGCATTACCCTTCTCTTCACCACAGAAGGAGAAGAGTAACTTACAGAAATCAACTCATTTATACATGGTTGCAGCCATTTAAATCATTGCTCAGAAAATATATGCTGTTCAACACAGATTAGAATAAGTGGAGGGCGTTGATAGACACCTGAAGGAAAGGAAGGTTGTGTCTTAAACAGGATTTACTTGTTTAATCAAGGATAAGGAAAGGACAAGATCAGGGCAAAGGGCTGTTCCTTGTACAAGGAATGAAAGGTTAGCTTTCTAGAAATTATATTCTGGCTTTGAAGTCAATTCTGCTACACAAACAAGTCAAGTTATATGGCCTAAAGATATATGTTCATAAATATATTTCTTTTCTGTCAGGGTTAAGTGCTTTTATTGATCACATCTCTTCTGTTCCTTAATTCTGCTTCCTCACCCTCGACTCCTCCCTTTTCTTTGCCCCCCACTTTCAATCTCTTGCCCAATCCTGTGTCTTCCAACTACACAACATCGCCCCCTTCCTATCCCAGGATGCCACTTAAAAACTATTATCCATGCACTTATTTCTCATCTTGACTTCTGTAACCTTCTCTACCGGCCTCCCCGCTCCCACCTCACCCCTCTTTGTTCTATACTTAATGCGGCTGCTAGACTTATCTTCCCTTCATACCACTCTTCTCCTGCCTCGCTTTACATTGGCTCCCCTTCCTCTACAGAATCCTTTTCAAACTACTCTCCCACTCCACCACCCCATACATCTCCAACCTCCTCTCCATTCACTCTTCCTCCCGTTCCCTGCGATCGGCCAAAGACCGTCATCAATTGAATATTCTTTCCTGTGGGAGGGGTAAAGTAGGGGTGGAGATACTCAGCTTTAGTGTTAAAGTGCCTTGACTGCAGGACCACCTACCATACACCAATGTTTTGCAGTGTCCCCCAATAGAGCGTTAGAGAAAGCATTAATTTGGATAATACATTTATTAGTGAAATTAGCCGATATTACCTGTGTAATAATGGGTCTTTATCTTCGAGTATTTTACACAGTGGTGTGCAAAAGTATTCAACTCCCTAAAAAGATCCACAGATTTGTCTGTATTACAAATGACACTTACAGAGATTGTTCCAGGCAGTAATTTTATTATGATCCTGTAGGCTGTTAAAAGTAAACTTTAAAACTCATAATTCTATATTTGCTGCAACCTTTTTTTTTTTTTTTTTAATTTCCAGAAGGGTGGGGGTGGGGGCATTGGAAATGCCAGCACCTGCCATGTCCAAGCCTTCACCTGTAGCTCCCATCTCCTTCCTGCTTTGTCATATTTGTTTGTTACAGCTTGTAGCACTTGTTTACAATGTCTGTTGATATGTGATTACAAATAGGTGTCGTTACATAAATGCATAGTTTGTTTTAAATTACTGAAACTCATTTTAATAGGCAACCCTATTGAAGGTTAGATGGTCACACTATGAGACACTTGAGGTGTATCCAGTTGCTCATCACTGAATGATGGTATTTTCTTTATAGGGAAAGTTCACCAGCCTAAAATTATAGCAATATTAAAGTTTCCTTTTACCACAGCCAGCTTGGGGAAAGACCATTTGTAGTGCTGCTTTTGATTCATGTTTGTAATGTTTCCACAGAATTGGCTTATTCTATCATCCTACCAGGGAGCGGACAAGAATTGTCTTGGGGGTTCTTACTATTTCACAGACTGGAAGTGCCAACTATGCAACATAGTGGTGCCTATAGTTGTAGTACAATAATGTCAGACCCCACCAGACTCATTCACCAACATCTGGAATCCCTGTACTTTCACAAAAAAAAAACAAAAAACAGACGTACACCATTCATCTGGGCCTATACTTGGCATTACCTAGAGGCTACCTGCAGTTGGTTTCTGATCGCTTGCCTAGGTCTAGAGCAGTGTTGGCTAACCTGTGACACTCCAGGTGTTGTATAACTACAAGTCCCAGCATACCCTTTCAGCAATAAGCTGCTATATATTGGCAAGGCACGCTGGGACTTGTAGTTTCACAACACCTGGAGTGTCACAGGTTAGCAAACACTGCTCTAGAGTCTAGACTCCTGTCCATTATCTAGTATCTTTTGGACTTTTAATTTTTATTAGTAACTTTGGAGCCCAAAACGGACTTGAGTGTGGTGGACTCTCTTGAATATTACATAGAAGCCAGGATATTATAGATTTTCAGATGCAATGTTTACTTCCTGCTTCATTAGTAATCATTTCTGTATTTTGGAAATTTTTTACTGGTCCGGACCTTCTGTTACCGATTTGCCTTTATATATTTTTTGTAAATAAATATTGCCATTTTATTACCTGTATCCTGTCCACCTACATACTGATAATACCCCATATTGCGCCAGGGAAAACAAAACTTTATCGTATTTCTCACTTATGGGTAAGAGACCCTCTTCCAATTAGGTTTTCCCCATAGAGTCAGCATTTCCTGCATCCACATAGGGAAGCATGTTTTTTTCCTCCTTCTCCATTAAAACTTAGTAGTCCTGTGTAACACTCCTGTGTAACGGGCTAATTTTCTGGATCCCGTAATAATGCAAAAACACGCTTTGATGCAGATAAGCAGCACCGTGAGAAGCATTTCTGCCTCACAATGCTGGGGATATGGGTTAAATTCTGAGTAGGGCCTTATCTGTGTGGAGTTTGTTGTATTCTTCCAGGTACTTAGGTCTCCTCCCATAATCCAAAGCCATATTGGGAGGTTAATTGACAAAATTTACCCAAATGCGCCCACCCCCCCATGTGATGGGGAATATGTATTGTACGCTCCACTGAGGCTGGAAACTGTGAACGACAATCTTCTCTATAAAGTGCGTGTAATATGTAGGCGCTATATAAAACATTTTTCAATAAATGATAATTAAAATTTGTGTACAAGTCATGCGCTTACATATTTAAGCGTTCGTTTTGTTTTGCATTCATTTCAATTTGTACACTATAATGCAGGGGCGGCACTGATATCAAGCTTTAAGTAGTCTGTTAAAAAGCCAGGAAAAAAGTACAAGGTTTTGTCTTCACTTTCACCAGGTATTTTTCAAAACATGTTTGTACAGGGCCCAATATTGGACTTGAAAGTTATTATTAAGCTCCATAATAATATTTTATATCATCCACTTATGCTCAAAAGTCACCTATAAAATCTTTAGTGTTGTGTGTTCAATACACAATGTAATTAAGTATATTGGTATATGTTTAACCACACATTATAAAAAAAAAACAAAACCAGTAAAATGGAAAAATAGACTGGTATTTTTGTTGGTGTGATTGAATTGTTTAAAAAATACAATAAAAGCCAGCACATTGAAAACAATTGTACCATTTAATATATGTAAATAAGTACACAGTACCCACCCAGTTAAAAAAAAAATAATCAAATTATTTCTGCTAAATCTATACAATTTTAAAATAAATTTTAGTTTTTAAAACATTTGTATTACTACTAAAAGGGAACATTAACACAAGTAATATTTCATGAATTATAGCTACATTTACAGCAGGCCTGTCCAACCTGCGGCCCTCCAGATGTTGTGAAACTACAAGTCCCAGCATGCCCTTCTGGATAGCAACAGGTTGTCTACTGGCAAAGCATGCTGGGGCTTGTAGTTTCACAACACCTGGAGGGCCGCAGGTTGGACAGGCCTCATTTACAGCATAATGGAACACAGAGTGATGTATTAAATTTTAAGGCACAACAACATAAATTGAGATTTAAGTCAATCTGCACCCAACAATCATTCTATAGTGCAGAAAGTACAAGTATTTTACAAATGTAATACATGAAAGCTGACAATTTAAATTGGATTTATAATATTTTTTGTGTTATACTAAAGCTTATATTTTCATAGCGGGTAGTACTTCTAGTTCTTGGTTTACAATTGTCATCTGTAGACAGACATGGTACATGGAGTGCAATTCTTGACACTAACACCTACAGACTACAAGACAGTACATCACTGTATAAAACTAAAGTTTGGTATCCTCACCCTGTCCCTAATATACAAGTTGTTCCATAACATGTTTAAAAGCCCTTTGCATCTTACAAAAGCAGAAACGGACATGACGGTCAATCCTCAAGAGTTAGAACAGTGGTTCCAAGTCATTATTTGTGACCCACCAATGTTTAAATCTTGTAATAAATAAGACCAGAATCATGAATAAATAGTAGTAAGAATGTTTTAGAAAACCAATTATAGCCAATTTGCTTTATTTACAAGTGAAATTGTTTTAAAATCAGTTGTGGATAAGTAATAGGGATTTTTTCCCCACTCATTTTATCAAATTCTTGTCACACAGCCAACTTGATACTGTAATACATAAATCGTACCAACACACAAGTTGAAAATCAATGGATTAGTTTTTACTGAATGCAGCCTATCAAAGCACTAGGAACCAATGATCAGTTAGTGTCTTCGTGAGGTCATTCCTAATGAATTGATATCCTGCATTCAAATGAATATTGGTTCAGCCCACAACATGGCTGCTGTGTGGAGGTGATGAGATGACTTTAGTACCACATAAGTATGCAAATGTGAGAGAGGAAACAGATTCTGCATCATAATAGTAGTGGTCTTATTGAGCAGGGGCGCACGCAGGGGGGTTTCTGGTTCTCTAGAAACCCCTCCCCTCTGCGAAGAACGGGGGCTAAACAGTGCCCCTACATAGCAGCACTTTACAGCAGCCGCGGTGGTGCCGTATTGTACAGCACCGCCACGGACGCTTCTTTGACAGCGCTGCAGTTGCTGTACAATACAGTGCTGCAGAAATGGAGCTGCTGCACATGCACGGCCGCATGTGCAGCAGCTCTCTATATTCCCCCCCCCCCCCCCTAAAAATCCTGCATGCGCCCCTGTTGAGGTGGGTGGAAAAAAAAAGAAAAGAGATAAAACTATGTTTTGTGTACCCGTCATCCTCACGTAAATTTACATTTAACAAAAAGACCCTAAACCAAGTGAGTCTGACCAGTAGACGGGTGCATCCAGATACTGGCTCCAGCAGCAGTCTGCACTGAATCTAGACAGCTCAAAAGTATCAAGTTTGAGAAAGACCAAGGTCTCAAAATCTACAAATTTTCCCTCTTTTTTTTTTTTTAAATTTGGACAGATCGACATATGTGCAGTGAAATCTCTTTGAAAGGCAATATTTTACTTTGCACTCCTAAACATTATGGAACATATTCAATTAGGATTCGCGGCCACACAGGTTCCTGTACCGCAACATCGCGGATGGCTGCGCACAGAAATCCGCGATATTGTGGTACCATAATGCCACTTTATAGGCGCAGCTGCAAATCCTAATTGAATACCCCCCTAAGGTAGTACTGGCGCAATTACCTGAATAGACGTGACAGTGCTTAAGCTATGGTGTCACAAATGTGATATCACCCCTTTTTATTTCTTTATTGTTTACATGCCAAGACTCGCATTCTAATGGGCTTTAAGACTTCTAAGATAAAACGGTGGAAAAAGCACAAATGTGAAGTAACTGATAAAAGTAATTTTGGTTATTAGTCCAATTTGCACTAGACTAATAAGGTAATGTGTGGGTTCCTGAGATTTGCGCCATGTTATTAATAAGTCTGAACATATTAAATATAAACATGTAACATTATCTAACTATGGAAGAACTGGTTACTAAACTTATTATCCACACTTCAAACTGGCCAGACACTGGTCAGTGCCAATTGCCTGTACAAATCCTTTTGTGAGCGGGAAGATTCCATAAGGCGGCATACGCATCGTGTTGATTATATTGTTCATGCTATGGTAAGGCTTTAAAATTTACAAGAAAAGTTGCACTGAAATCTGAGTACAAAACTATTTTAAATTAGGAAAGTTTAAAATTCAAGTTTTACATGTTTTTGCTGAATTAATCTTCAGTGTTGTACTTCATCTGGAACATGTCCCTTTTAAGGCATCACCAGTCACATTAAAAAGGGCCAATCAGAGTTTAGCAGAAGTTTATGAAAAGGGTAGAGTTATTTTACTGGTGGATCATCGCTGTCCTCTCCTTCTTGGTCCAATGCCTGTCCAACAACTCCATTTTGAATTTTATCATCTACATAAAAAACAGAACATGGTTATTAAATAGCATGTAACCCACCATCGCCACTAGTCATTTGTTTTTTAAAAGCACAATATAGAGTAGAGTAAGTCTTCTGTAGAATAAATTAGTAATAGTTTGTCAATCAGTAATATAACAGTGTTCACTAGGCAAATTCAAAATTTGCCTATCATTAAGACACTCAAGGAAAAGACAATAGAGGGCACTCATATCTCTTGGGTTAATGTTAGGATAAAGCTTGTACTAGGTTGAGTTAGGGCTCTTAATGTTAGTAAATATTAGGAAGGTGACTATTAGGTTAAAAAGGACAAAGGGGTGGTCCTACTAACACTATACATCCCTTATTTATTTAAACTTTTTCTCTTAATATACTGTTTAGTTTATTCACATCAAATCATCAGTGATGGGATATGTTTGAAGGTTTTTATTACATTGGTATTGACCATAGGCTTTTCAGCGGAAGTGCGACTGGAAGGTATTTAAAAGTATAGAATGTGGATTTCTCTCTTTCAGACTCTCAAGGTGCCGGACCCTCTATGTTAAGCAATGTCCAGAAAGCTCGGCTTTGTTTTATCTGAAATTTTATACTCCCAGTACGCTTGGGCGATATCCTTAAAAAAAAAACAACAAAAAAAAAAACCCAACAAACTACACAACTATCCTTAGAGATTCTTAAGAACTTTTAGAAGTAAAGCTTAAAAGACAATGTTTTATTAAACTGAAGACATATACACTGAAAATTAGTTAACCTGTGCTTGCCCTTGTAAACCTGCCCCACTGATCCTTACCATTGTGGTGTGGTTGGATTTATGGTTCTTATAGTGATGCAAATGTATAGGTCATTGATACATCATAGCTAGCCCCACGACATATTGCTTTTAGTCATTAATCATGTGTCCAGTCATCAGGATGTTTAAGGAAGAGAGAGGTCTATACCTTTCAAATTCTGATCATTATCTATCAGTTGAGCTTGTTTGTCAGCCTCAGGCTCAGCTTCATTCCCCTCATCCCCATTGTAATCATTCTGATTTTCTGCTTCTTCCGGTTCCACCTGTTTTGGGTCTTAAAAGAGAAAAAAAATCATTTAAAAGAAAATCTGATACACTAAAGATCTCACTTTATACTATTCTAAATCCTGGTTTTAAGATCTCTGTACCCAATGACAAAGCACAATATATTACGTGTACTTTTATCTATAGCAGTTTTAAGTTGTGAAGGGAAACAATAAAGGATTAAACAGCACGCCCTATGCATACGCAGTTGTCAAACAAGTGCTAGCTGCTTATGTCAGTGTGCCAACATGACTCTCTCTCTCTCAAGTTCAGTTTGAAAATAATTGTAGATCTTTATTATAAACAGAAAAACTGGGCATGTTCAGCTTTGCTTTCTTGTGAGTCATCACTAGAGGATGTACACAAAAACCTGGTGCTGCATCACAGAACCTGAGGAGCCTAGGGAAAAGTTGTTTCAGCAAAACAAAGGACAACAGCAGGTTAGTTACAAAGTATTGAGGAATCTGGAAATCGGCTTTAAACTTATAAAACATATGGTTTCATTTATAATGTTTAGCCATTCTTCAAGAAAAACTTAATTTTACCTTTAATGTCGACACAAAGCAAATGCAAGCAAATGAATGGACATTGAACTATATGCAGATCTAAGTATAGAGGCATCCTATCCTTCTAAAGATAATTTGACTACTATGAGCACTGTCCCACTGAAGTCTTTAGCATCATATCTTAATGATTTAAGCATATATTTAGAGAAACAAAGTGCATAGATCATTTTATGAATATAAGAGGATTTTTTTTTACTCACAGTAAAATCCATTTCTCTGACGCCATTTGGGGGACACTGCGACAATTAGGTATAGTGGGTTGAATCTGGAGCAAAGGCACTTAACACTCAAATTGAGTGGATAGTTCTTCTCCTACTATACTCACATCTGGAGCCAGCCTCATGTTTTCATATAACAAAGCCCAGAAGAAAAGGGCCTAACTAGGCGTAACAAAACAGCTTAAAAGGTAATCATCCACAACAAAAACAGCCAGAGCAATAAGGAGGGAGCGAAGTGGCCCCCAATAGAGTCAGAGAACTGAATTTCACGGCAAGTAAAAAGTCCTCTTCTCTTTCGTTGCATTGAGACACACTGCGACAGTGGGGACATACCAAAGTACCCCGAAGAAATTGCTCTGAAAGAGCTGTGTGTAAAACTGCAACTTGTAGAATTACTTCGGCCGGCACAACTGCTCGGCCGAAGCACTGTGACGCTCCGCCCAGAAAGCCTCAACAGCCCTGGTCGAATGACACTGGGCTGGCTGCCTGAACATAAGCCAAACAAATGGTGGATGTAAGCCACCGAGCAATAGATTGCTTAGATACCAGTCAACCACGCTTGTGGACATCATACAGGATGAAAATATCACTAGTTTTACAGAAACCGTACAGTCCACATAGGACCTGAGGGCCTGGACTACATTCATAAGGTACAAGGATGCATCAAAAGGCTAGGACAAGTCTAGGACAAAACACCGGAATGACACTACTGGTTCAAGTGAAAACAGGAGAACAATTTGGGCACAAAAGAGAGTTTAGTTGCAAAGCACTGCCCTATCAGAATGAAACGGCAGAAAGAAAGGGGGGTGTTACAGCACAGTGCCCCCAACTCAGACACCCGAGCAGGGGAGATAGCGACTAAAACCTCCACCACCAACTTAGGTCAACAGAATCCAAAGGCTCAAAGGGCTTAACTATGGCTCAACCTGAAACACAATAGAGAGAGTCAATACGTGCAGTTTCAGAGAAAAAAGACAGAGACCTTTGTCAAAATCTTCCTACAGAAAAGATAATAAGCAGGAAAGACTGAAGCTGGAAGTGTGAAAACTGTGACCTTCACACTATAGTAGTTTGCAGAGGAAGAGGGTTTGTGTACTGTAAGCATAGACCACACAACCTCTTTACGAGCAACGCCTATCCCGAAGAATCAGGAGCGACAGAGTCAAAGCCAGACGACCTATAGAGCGGCAGTGAAGAGGGCCTTCTACCTAAAGATCTGGATGAAGAGACAACCAGTAACAAGGACTCACCGCCATCCCTAGGACATCGGAGTATCACATCCTGTGTGGCCAAACTGAAGCCACCAAAATGGCGGCCACCCGTTCTCTTTTTAGATTCGGGAACATGAATATTGGAGGAAACAGATATATCAGATGAAACCCCCACTGGATCGTCATGGCATCCATGTACCTTGAAGTTTACCATTAGAGTGATCTCTAGCAGACCCCAACTTGGAACACGAAGGGCAACGACCTTGGTGTGAAGGGACCATTCTTCCGGGTGGATACTGCTGCAGCCAAGTTAAAATCGACCTCTCAGTTCAACACCGGAACATAGTGCTCCGCCCAGGACATGATTCGTGCTGTCTCCTGCATTGCCATGGCACTGTGTGTTCCCCTCTGATGGTTCAGGTAAGCTACTGCCGTAGCACTGTCCAATTGGTCCCTGAGGGTCCTTTTGGCCAGAACCTTTAGACCCATGACAAACACCCTGTAGACAGCTCTATGTTCCAGAACATTGATTTGCCAAGGACGTCTCTTGGGAAGACCAGAGGCCCTGGAACCGGAGATGATCAATGACCCCACCACAACTGGACAGACTGGTGTCTGTGGTAAACATCCTTGACCAGATTTGATTTGGCAGAGAAAGGACATTTCTTGTCTTATCAGGAGGGACCTGGGGTAAATGTATCAATCTGCGCATTTTGCAAGTCGCAGATTTAAAACTGTCCTGCAAAAGACACTATTGTTTTAAATCTGACACGCAAAGTCGTCGTATATCGGCAACTTGCAGAATACGCAGATGGATACATTTAACCCATGGTCTTGTTTAAAAGCGAAATAACCTTGTCATCCAGTAGAATACCTGACACACAGTGTCGAAGTTAAGGCTCAAAACCGCATGCTTAGTATAGAAATCAAGGATGACTTGGGCAAATTTAGAATCCAGCCGTGAAATTCCAGAAATTGAATTGTCGGTTGAATGTGTTGGAGAAGGACATGTTCGGACGGCGTCTTTAACAGGTTACCTAGATAAGGCATGACAGTGATGCCCCGAGAGCAGATACCTGCCATAATTTTGGTGAAAACCTTTAGTGCGGAAGCCAGTCCAAAGAGTAAAGCCTGGTTCTGATAATGCGCCTTGCAGATAGTAAAGTGAATGAGACACTGATGCCTGTTTCATATGTAGACTGCAGGCAGACATCCTTTATGGCCAGGAATGCCAGGAATTCCCCTCATTCCATGCCCATGATCATGGATTGCAACAACTCCATCTGACACCTCAGAACCTGAATCTGGTTTAGAGTCCAAAGACTGAAGATCGAATGAAATGAGCCATATGGCTTTGGGACCACAAAGAGGTTAGAGTAAAACTCCAAACCTCTTTCCGGAGGTGGGACCTGAACAAACACGCCGGAGACCAGCAGCGTCCAAATAGCCTCCTTGAGCGCCAGCCTTTTGAGGCCACGAGACAGCAGACCTGTGGTGAAGAATCTGCATGGGGGAGAGTCTATGCAATCTTTGACATAACCTTGAGTCACAATCCCCCGAACACAGATCCATTCAACTTATCCGAAGTTGAAGCATTCCACTGGCCCCTACCACAGAATTATGGAAGGTTATCCCATCATGCCAAGGATTTCTCTGATGGGTTGGCGTCTGTCAGCGCCTTGACCCCTATGGAAACCCCCATGGAGGATAAAGACTGTCCTCTAGTGAAGTGGGAGCTGCCCTTGACCATCCAAGGGGACGAAAGAACGGAAAACCAAGCTAAAATAGAGTAATACCATTTCTCACAAATTGTTGCTTCATACGCCCCCTCAGGTTCCACCTCATGGCTTGACCTAGAGGCGGCACATTTAGCTCTCCCTGATTTCACCTCATTATGGGGTCTATCCCCTATACACCGTCCCCCTCCATCCAAATTACTTCCTACCACTAAATTTGATATCAAGATTTGGGATTCTCACTCCTTCAAATTGAAACTCACATCTGCCCTTTCCCCCCTGACTCCCATTTGGTTTAACCCTATATTTCCTCCTGGCCTCTCCAAGGTACGACACCGCCATTGGACTCAAGCTGGGCTCAAATTTCCATCAGATTTCTCTAAACAAGGCCAGTGGCTTCCGCTAGCAGAACTCCAACCTCCCCCCCCAGCTCGAGTGCTTAACCCTTTCGAGTTCTTCCAAATTACCCACTTTTTACGTTCCCTACCACCCAAATTTCTACTACGTCCCCTTACCCCATTCGAAAATCTTTGCAAACTTCACCCTATAGATAGGGGTATGATATCACAACTTTATAATATCTTTCTTGAATCCACTATCCATCCACAACTCTCACATGAAGCTGACTGGGAGAGGGACTTGGGCCCCCCCCCAGATGAGGAGGCCTGGGAGGACATGAGACTGGGGATAGCTAAGAGCTCCATATCGACTAAACTAAAAGAGACATCCTATAAAATCTATTATCGCTGGTATTATACCCCTACCCGTCTCCACGCAATGTTCCCCTCCTCATCACCCGACTGCTGGCGGAGCTGTGGCCACAGGGGATCAATGCTACACATCTGGTGGACTTGCCCAGTTATCACCCCCTTCTGGGACGCGATCCATGGCTTTATCAACACTCTATTTGAGGCTCCCGTGGCGAAAGACCCCTGGATCTTCCTCCTATGTTATCCCCCCCAGACCTTGATAAATTTTCTAGAAAACTAATTGCACATATCCTCACAGCCGCTAAATCCCTTATAGCCCTTAATTGGAAACGTACCTCTTCTCCATCTCTCTCTGCCCTTAAAAAGCAAATCTGGCACGTAGCAGCCATGGAAGAAATTACGTACTATTTACATGATAGAGGTTACGCTTTCAACCAAGTGTGGGCTCCTTGGCAGTTCGCAGCACGCTCGTTCCCCTCTGGCCCTTAATGACTCCGT
This sequence comes from Mixophyes fleayi, assembly GCF_038048845.1. Taxonomy (NCBI): domain Eukaryota; kingdom Metazoa; phylum Chordata; class Amphibia; order Anura; family Limnodynastidae; genus Mixophyes; species Mixophyes fleayi. The sequence continues at coordinate 295,540,044 of NC_134402.1, forward strand.
TGTGACCCATGTGCGGCGGGCAGGATTCGGTCCCCGTCCCACCATCCCCTGGCCCTCTAACATTCATAATCTCACCTCCTTTCCGATTACACTCATGCATCAACCTTTGTGGTCTTCCCTTTCCCTTCCCTCCTAATTCTCCTTCACCCCTCCCCCTTCCATTCTACTTTTTCCATTGCTGTATCTTACATTTATACAAAAGTATAAAAGGAAAATATGGTCAATGTATCTCTCATGTTGTCAAAAAAAAAACTTTTTCTTTAGACTACATTACAATGTTAACGCCCTTCTATGTATACTTTGTAAACTTTTGACTTCGTATTATATATACCTTTTCCTGTTTGACCATTCAAAATAAAGAATTTAAAAAAAAATAAAAAATAGAGTAATACCATGAAACGGCAAGTACTCCAGTGTACACTTTGAGTCCGCATCAGACAACCAAGAGCGCAGCCACAGAGAATGCCGGGCAGCATTAATGAGAGCAGAAAGTCTGGAGTTAATGGAAACCACATCCAAGGATGCTTGACCTAAAAAGTCAGAAGCTTCCTTAATATGTTCAGACAACACTCCAGCCCTATGTCTATGTTCTTGAAAACCCTTAGCCAACTGTTAGGTCCATATCTAAATGGTCTTGTTGGCCCAGGCTGTAGACATGATTGGTCTAACAAACTTTCTGCAGCCATATCTGCAGAGCGAAGAAGATAGTCACTCTTCTTATCTGTAGTATCCCGGAGCGAAGGCGCACCCTGCACTGGCATAGCAAGGGTTCTAGTTAGACGGGCAATGGGAGGATCCACTTTTGGAGAACTCTCCAATTTAACAGTCTTCTCCAAAGGCAAGAGGTAAAGTGATTTAAACATACCCGGCATCGGATACTTTTTGTCAGGTTTCTGCCAGGCCTCGGCAACCAATTCTAAGAGTTGAGGAAACCTGAACTGACTACGGAATAGGACGTTTACCCGTTCTCCTATGGGGGTGCTAAGAAAGCGTTCCAATGAGGAAGAAGCCCTTGCAAGACCTTGGACAGACTCTGAGTCAACGTCAGACCTGCCTCAGCCAAGCCCCACTACTGGGTGATACAGGCTGTGAAGGTGTGGTGCATTTAGAGAATGTGAAGTCACCTACCGCTTTGGACTTAGACATTATCAGAGTGCTTTGGCTATAGTGGACGCCCATGACTTAGTCCAAGTCGGTTCCTCCATGGCCACAGGTGCAGACGCGGGTGAACGCTATTAACGCGCATAATTCCACCTCACACGTTGCACACAGGGCATCCGGGCCAGACTGTACTCATGATAATTTAGCATTACATTTGGCACAAACTTTCCAGTGGACCCTTTAGTCTTAGAAATCGCCATGTTTGAATAAGGGCCTATGTAAAATACAAATACACGCCAGAAAATAATGTAAGAAAATGATACCTCACCTATTATAACCCTGTGAAGGTATAATACGCATTAAGTTAACCAGAGGCCCGCCTGTGCCCGCCGATACCATACTCTTCTTCATGGAGATGTATCAGGACCGTTCTGTCCCTGTCAAAGGCTGGGCTGCTGCAGGCTTTTCATGAGAAACTTGGAAGGTCCCCCTTTGACAACATCTATATGGCCCGACAAAGCTGTACTCTCCACAAAGGAGATCTCATTGACAGCCGCCGGAGCTCTGTGGGAGCAGTGCGAAGGCTGAGGTATAGCACACACTGCTCCATAGTAGTCATCGCTAACAGCAAGGATTAGGCAGGCTGCAGGAGAGAGGGAAGATTACTCTCCCACGATCAGATACCCAGAGTGAAAGTGGCCGACAGGCATTTCACCCCTGGGGAGGCGTCTCTGATCAGTCAAAATGAATGAATGAATGAATGATAAATACCTAAAAGCAAAAAGTTAAAAACATGAAAAATATAAAAACACAGGGCAAGAGCCCACTAAACAACACCCTACTCCAGAGGGCACTAAAACGGAAGATGGCAATGGTAGGGACATAGCAGGGGAGGAGCTATCTACTCTAATTGTTTGAGTCTTAAATTGCCTTTACTCCAGATTCAACCTTCTATACCCACTGTTGCAGTGTCCCCCAAAAGTAGGAAAGAAAAATAGAAGGATACAGGGAGCAAAATACAGCAGCTATTCACAAATGAATGAGAAGCATAATGCATTATAAAATGCAACAAACTGGATGTATAACCTTCATTTCATATATAGAGGTGCATCTGACAACATAATCTTCTGACGCTCACTCTGTAGATTCCTGCTTACCTCCATTTTCTCCTTACCATTACACCTGTCATGTGCAGCTCTTACATACACTATCACACGAGTGGACAGGTGACTGCCTCCCACAAGATCAGCACAACCACCTCCTGAAATACTTTGTGCTGCTATGAACATTTGTACGATCTGACTGGCTACAGCCTGCTCTATTCTGATCACTCCAAAACTGGGGACATCCAAGGGAGAAGAAGCTGAACATAGACTACAAACAACACTGACTCATTGAAGTGCACTTCAATAGAAACAATGCTATTACTGTGACCTAATGAGGCAACAATCTAGAACAAGTGACATCACTTGATAATAATGAAGTGACATGCTGCATTTACAAAATGGAGGTCTCCACTGTGTGCAGCTGACAGGGGTATTTTAAAATCAACATCCAAAAAGTGATATAAGATAAAACCTTTTGGCAGGATTAGATGACATTTCAACAATATGAGTATAATAACTCCAGCACCCTTTGGCTGCAACAAAACTACACATCAGCACATTTAACCATGAAGACAAATGAAAGCCAATAACCAACACCAAACTCTTAAATACAACATATGTACTAACCCTTTTCATCTTCCTGTTGCTCATCCATGTTTATAAAATTTTCTCTCTCAACTTCCTCGTTCTCAGTTTCTTTATTAGCTTCTTTATCTGCGTCATCTTCTGCTTTGGGCTCATTCTCCTCCTCCTCCTCTGCATTCACATTTTCAGGAATAACTTCATTGTCTGCATCCAGTATATCCTCATCCTTCTCTACTAGTTTGGGCTGCTGCGGCAACGGACTGGGCTTTTTTTCATCTACAACATCCAATTTATTTGATTTTTCTGAAAATGAAGTATTTAAGAGCATCACTACTAGTGCGGTCCTTATGCACATGGCAAGCACACATTACTGCCAATTGTTACATAGTTCCTTGTGCACTACCTATGTAGTTCCAGGTTACCTACTTGTGGGCACAGGAAAGAACAAAGTGCATAGAGAACATTGTCTATTCAAGGTTTTCTCTCATATGAAAGGTGTTCGAGGAGGAAAACTTTTTTTTTTTTTTTTATTTAAATATATCTTTAAAACAAATATTTTGTAACTCAACAAAGTGTGCTGGCAAATAAATTTACATGGGTGTTTTGGGGAATATTCCTTCATGAATTCAGCACACAAGGGGTTTTCCGAGTTTTCCAGCGGGTTTGAAAAGTGAAGATGTTGCCTATAGCAACCAATCAGATTCTAGCTGTCATTTTGTAGGATATCCTAAATAAATGATAGCTAGAATCCGATTGGTTTTTCAAACCCGCCGGAAAACTCTCAGCTTGATACATTTACCCCAAAGTATACACTTTGTTTCTCTGTAATTGTATTTATTTTTACAGTGTGTTTTGTGCTTTATTCCCTGGTATTAGTACCATGAAGGGTCTCTGCTCTACTCCCCTGAACCCGCACAGACATACCTTCAGCTTTTGTTGGAGGAATAACCGGTTTCTGTGTGTTCACAGCGGGCTTAGATGGTTCAGATGGCACACGGTCTTTGGGTTGTTCTTCTTTTACATCACTATCTTTCTGCTTAATCTCTTCTTTTGGTATTGTTGGCTGGATGGAAACACAGTAAACGATTATGTGATGGAGCAATTAAGAATAATAAAAAAAAAATAATGAAGACATTTTCATGGTCGGAGTGCTACTAAAAGCGGCGTTTGTGTTCACAGGTAGCTGTTGCTACCAAAAGACCATTAGTTACCACTTCTACAATCAACTTATATACCGAAAACTTGTAATATGGAAGACATGATAGTTAATACCAATAGTCTCCAGTAACATATCTTTCATCCCTAAGCTAAGAGGTTACCATGTATACCTAAATACAGTACACAACAGAACTAGTTAGATTTGGAAACCTCATCCATATTTTATTTTTCTAGGCTTATACAGTGAGCAATTTGAAAACACAAACTACCAACAAAATCACATGGGAGTAGATTCCAGAGCACTTGACTGCATAGCCTTATATGTCCCCACTGCAAAATATATTCCATTCATAGAGATTGCCTTGGTATTCATACTCCATTTAAAAATAAAAAAAAGGATTTCCCACCTTCACATTTTCAGACTTGATTATGATTTTATCGTTATCCGCAATTATAGTGTTTGCATCTTTTCCTGCTAATCTACGGAGCTTCTCGTCACATTGTTCGTTCATCTCCGTTATCTTATTGCTGCACTGGGTCCTGTAAATACCAATAATTTAATTATAATAATCATAATCATTCCTTTTGTTAAACACATAAGCTGGACTTCATTTCATAGAGGAATGTTACATACATCAGCTCCTTCATAAGAGATAATGAGCCTGGTAACAACCGCCACCGCAGCTGGCAGCAGGGTGGTTAGGGAGAGACTGGCATAGGGTGAAACATAGGATCAAAGAAAGTCACCATACAAGGGCGGGTCGCTATTGAGCTTTATTTAATAAATAATATTTTGAATGTTTGGTTATTTTTAATCCAGTCAGATGATCGCAGACAGTGGGAGCGCTGCAAAGTTTGATGCCACGAACAGAATCACAAGCAATTTGTTGCATTTTCACTTGTAAAAGAAAAGTGTCTGGCTCTTGCTTTTTCCTTCAGAAGCCACGACTGATCTTAGTACAGCTGCTCTGTTATACAAGCTAGACATTTAGAATCACCTTTGGTATTCTTTTACATAGTGGTATTTTTCATATGTGTTCAATGGTAATCTCTAACGAACTATGACCAAGGGGTATATTTACTAAACTGCAGGTTTGAAGAAGTAGAGATGTTGCCTATAGCAACCAATCAGATTCTAGCTGTCATTTTGTAGACTGTATTAAATAAATGATAACTAGAAACTTATTGGTTGCTATAGGCAATCTCTCTACTTTTTCAAACCCACAGTTTAGTAAATCTAGCCCCAAATCTTGAAACAGTTTACAATGGCAAATTTATCACTAGGAAACATATTGATCTCCACTTGGAACATGGTATTGAGCTTAATAATTTATACTAGGTCACATGTTCAATTCATAGACAATTTAAAAATGTTAATTATCAGCCTTCAGAAAATTTAGCATTACTTTGATGTTCAGATGGAAAGGCGACTGGCGTGCACACCAATACTAGTTATTAGAGTTCCCAGTTTTTGCCCCAATCCATTCTACCATAACCAGTGCATCTATTTATGTCTGGGGTACAAAGTGCACTTACAACTCAAAAGCAGATTTCTTGGCCTGGCTTTCTTCTAGCTCCTTAAATTCCAGCTTAGAGTCATCCAAACGTTTCTGAAGGTCTCCAATTTGGCCTGGAAAATTAAACAAACACAAATAAATATAATATAATCTATATATAGTTTTTTTTATTTTTTTATTTTCAGACAAACATATAGGTGTATACTGTTGGGGAAAAAAAAAAGTCTCCAGGGGGAAGGAGGTGAGAAGCCAGAAGGCTGCATATTCCTGTTCTGTTTTTTTTATCCTGGAATATAATGCCTGTTTTACATTATGCTCTATTGTTGGGCTCTCTAGCACATACTGACCAAGTTTTCCAGGTGCTCAGGCACGGATTTAAAAGGATTGAAATAGTATTTATAAAAAAAATGTTTTCAGAAAAACACCCACACTTTTTAACAAATGAGATGCTCATATCAAATTGAAGATTTAAGACCATGGAACCAGTGAAATTTGATTGACTTTCAAACTGGTTTTATATTTACCATCTCTACCCAATTTATAACCAGGGTTATTTTATCAAAAATCTTCAGTACAGTGGCACAGGGAGACTTACAGTATCTACCTGTATATTTGCATGTATCAATATTAACAGTTATAATATCAGTGTTCACCCCAAATTTTATTTGTTGGGAGCTCCATCCGGCAAAAATCCCCTGCCGCCCAGCACTGTGATGTAGCCGAAAGTCACACTGCAGTGACTCCTGCCACCTGGCACTGTGACGCAGGAGAAAGTCACACTGACGTTTATATATGAAACGTCAGTGCAGCGCAACTTTTGGACGTCACAGTGGCACGGGGCGTCAAACTCAGGGGCGAGACGATCCCTCCCCTTGAATAAAAGGAAGGGCGTGGTTGCAGGCGGTTTAGTCGCTGCTGTACTGAGTACAGATACTGAGTGGATCTCCTGTGTCCGCTCACTGTGTTTCAGTGTTTGTTACCTGGGGGCCAGCAAGCGAGGGCAGTATCTGTGCTCGTTTTTAAAAAACAATTGATGTCCAAGCAGCATTTGGCCAGAATCTGGGCACTGTAAAAAATAATTTGTGCTCAAACAGCATTTGGGTAGCATCTGGGCACTGTTTAAAAAACAATTGGTGTCCAAGCAGCATCTGGGTAGTATCTGGTTGCTGTTAAAAATTATATTTGTATTCAGCCAGCTGTTCCCCATAATGGATAGGAAATTAAATCAGAAAAAAAAGAGACAAAAAAACATAATCTTAAAGTCTCTTAAAAATAAAGGTAAGAACACAACAACAGAGCCAGAGATTTTCAACAAGAACATTGTGCAGACGAAGCTGGTCCATCCTATAAATCAGTCTATTTCATATGAAAAATGTTTCTCCGCATGTCGGGAGTAAATAATGACTGGTTTAAAGCATTTCCGTGGTTGTTGGTGAAAGATAATAGAATTATGTGTTTCACCTGCATAACATATGGAAAGAGACCGGCCACAAACCAGGAAGTGGTTTGGGCGACTACTCCGTACAAAAAGATTTTTAAAAGAAAGTTTAATGGACCATGAGTAAAGTAAATTACACACTGATTCGTGTTCAAATATACTTCAAAAACGTGTTTTTGAAGAAACGGAGTTAGGGGAAATTGAACGATCAACTTCAGTTTTGAGTAACTTGCAGAGATGCTTTTTGTGGGAGCTTTAAGAACTATGTATTGACTGGCAAAAGACAAACTCCCACATACTACATTATATGGAAATTTGCTCAAGCACTGCAAGGCTAAGCATTGTACATACTTAAAGCATCTTGATATTAGAAAGAATGCAAGTTACACTTCAGAAAGAACAATGCAAGAATTCCTTGACATCTTAGCTTCACAAATAAGACATGAATTACTTAAACATTTGCATTAGGCAGATTACTTCAGTGTTCTGTGTGATGGAACGACAGAGATCTCAGTTGTAAAGCATCTTATTATATAAAGGGTGATTCAAAAGTCGCAGTACACCCTTTTATTTCAAAAACTCTACAGGAATTGGGCCGATTGTCCGATTTCAAGATGGCGCCCATGTTTGGTACATACCGTAAAAGATAGACCACGTCACCCATACTTTACTGGAGTATTCAGGTTTCCCAATTTCCTGTAGAGTTTTTGAAATAAAAGGGTGTACTGCGACTTTTGAATCGCCCTGTACATTAAATATGTTTGTCAACGTCAAAAAAAACAAAAAAGAGATTACGGTCAGTTTTATATCAACATGTAGTATCAATGATGGCAAAGCTGTAACCATAGCAAAATAATAAAAAAAAATGCCAATATAGGATTGAAAAAAACCTAAGTGGGTAGATATAGGCTCTGATGAAGCAGCTGTCATAATTGGCACAAAGCAGTAGCAAAACTAAAAGATGAAACAGGCAGAGTAATGGTCAATGGTCATTGTATAAACCACCACCTGGCTCTTGCTAGTGTCCAAGCAGCTGCTGAGGGGCCTCGTTTAGTAAAATTTAACGATGTCTTAAGACAACTGTTCTTCTTTTTTCAAATTTCCACAGTTAGAATGTCTGGTTTAACGGAAACCCAGAATATATTCTCCTTTAACACAGCATTAAAATGATGGTTGGTTATGCTTTAAGGAATAGCCAACCAAAAATCAGTTAAAAATATCTCCAAAATAGGGAACACAATGTTAAGATGTTCATTTGTAGTAAAAATGTATTTCAGGACATTAAAGACATTTAATCAATTCTCAATTTCTAATTACAAAATATGTCTCCCATATAACCTTCTAAATGAATGCAATGTTTCTTTTTTAAAGTAAATCTAGTTGGGGGTTTTTTTTGCCCACAAAAAAAGAATTGCAAAAATTCTGACATTGATGACAGTTTTACAACACTTTTCTGTTTATATTAAAATGAAATCATTGAGATAAAACAAAAATGAAGTATGCTTTTATATTATGTTATCTTCCTTTTCCCCAACTGACATCTTTAGTATATTCTAGTTTTTTGTGCCAAGGGAAATGGTGCCTAGGCAAAATGAGAGGATTTATCTTCCCTTTGTTCCAAGGTAAAATACTTTGTCATCCTCACTATAAAAAGAGGGCCGTCTAAAAGGCAAAATAATCATGAATAAGTATGTTGGTAGATCTTTTAGGTAATAATTAAATAGTGCTGAAGAGCAAACAATGAAGATTTTGGTGGCCTACGTAGTTTACAAACTTGATCACATTGTAAACAATTTTATCGATTTACTTTGCTATTTGTCTGCTGCAACATGTCTACTTCCTGATTTATATTTAGCATTCAGTATTGTTCTCAGGATGCCATGCTGGGGTTTGGCTCCGAAAACCCTGGAGAAGAGATAATTTCCCTTGGTAGACAATGTATTTTAAGGAGTGTATAATACTTATTTATTTACTGCCTGCAGACTGGTGAGGTTTGTTCTACAGTGCAGGGTGATATCACAGATATTGTTTAAGTGACATTTTGTTGGACGCATTGTTACCGAAAAATAAATAAAAAGATAAAAACGTAGAGATCACGCGCTGGACAGAAACCAGCTGTGACACTTATATTTCTGTGTTCACAGAATTCTAGGTATCTGACCTATACCAAACACTGACTGCATTCACATCACTGACTGCATTCACATCACAAGTTTCACCTCCTTGGTCACATCTCATTCCTGAACAAGCTGTCCAAACACTCCTCCTCCTGGGGCTCAAACAAGGACACGAATAATCAGCAAATTACTCTAGCAGTACACTTGAGAGTTTCATAAAGCAGCAACACATATGTTAACTTTCCTTTAAATTCCACAGTGTATGGAAAACATTAAGTGCTGCAAATTTGTTTTAGCAATGCATATAACAAAAATCATAAAACACAAACCACTGAACAAAATACAAGACATCCATCCCATAGATTGTAATCTTGTGAGCAGGGCCTTCTCACCTCTTTGTCTGTTTTACCCAGTTTGTTTATTAGTTTATTATGTTTGTCCCCAATTGTAAAGCGCTACGGAATATGTTGGCGCTATATAAATAAATGATGATGATGATGATGATGATCCATCCACCATGCAAAATATCTCTTACAACAGGACTATTTACCTTGAAGTTCCAGTATGAGATTATCCTTTGTAGTCACATTGTTCAATAAATTCTCCTGTGAATAAAGAAGTGAAAGGAAATTAAACCACTTTATTTAAAGCACCCTCAGAACTCAAAAAACGTTTTGTTGATTAATGGAAATAACTAGACTGTTGTCTACCAACACCCCACACTATAAGAGCAAACACAGGGCGTTTGTGTAGCTTCCGCTTCCCTACTCTGACATTTACAGTCCTTTATGGACATGGTCACACCCCAATAACATTGTGCCTATGTCTTCCAATTGACCATACCCACAAAGTATTCTATTATGAACAGATTATTAGACTAGTAAAATACACCATTAAAGTTTATGGAAAAGAGTGATACACAATGCAGTCTACCTAATAGTAGGCTCTTCCAGCAAGCTTAGTAGCACCAGCACAGGAACTAAACTTATGCAAATGCTAGACAATTTTCTATGAACCCTTTCTACAGAATAGATGGGGAGTTGTGCTCCTTCCTGCTCTTTGGCATTTTCAGTCTTTGATGTCATGCATGACCCCCTTTGCCACTAAGCTATACCCAGGGCAGCACGGTGGCGTAGTGGTTAGCACTTCTGCCTTACAGAACTGGGGTCATAAGTTCAATCATGGCCTTATCTGTGTGGAGTTTGTATGTTCTCCACGTGTTTGCGTGGGTTTCCTTCGGGTCCTCCAGTTTCCTCCCACACTCCAAAAACATACTGGTAGGTTAATTGGCTGCTAACAAATTGACCCTAGTCTGTCTGTCTGTGTTTGTCTCTGTGTGTGTGTGTGTTAGGGAATTTAGACTGTAAGCCCCAATGGGGCAGGGACTGATGTGAGTGAGTTCTCTGTACAGTGCTGCGGAATTAGTGGCACTATATAAATAAATGGTGATGATGATTTATTTTTGTAGTGCCAGCAAATTCTACTGCGCTTTACAATTGGGAGTAAATACAGTAACAAAACCAGACTTTGTATTAGAAACAGATTGGAGAGCTTTGCTCACAAGTCATTTGAACATGGCAAAACCCTTTTGAGAACCTGTTCTACATTCCCATCCCTGTTCAGTCATCTGCTTCAGGGCCAAATTTTCCATTGGGCACGATGGGCAGCTGCCCGAGGGCCCCACGGGCAAGGGGGCCCCATAGGCACGGCTCTTAATGAGAATAAATAATCCTGCAAAAGAAAAAAACCTGCAAAAGAAACCTTCAAGGGTCACTGAGCAAGTACATCTATCTATCTCTATCTATATCTGTATCTGTATACATCTATATATCTATATCTAGGGGCCCCGGTGCACTGCTTTGCCCGGGGGCCCATAATGTTGTTAAGATGGCCCTGATCTGCTTTGCAAAAGGCAGCCCACTGTACTTCACGATGTTCATGAGACAATCTTAAACTTTAGCTGTTGAAACAAAGTAACAGAAGTAACCAAGTTAGCCAAGGTGCTTCTTTTTACTGCAAATTAGAAACTGAAAACTAATATTAGATTGGTTTCTTTCTGGATCATCAATTTGTCCTGTGCCAAATATTACACAGTCTAGTTTCATTTTGAAATTAAACCCGGACAGACTAGACTTACACCAACCACACGCTCTGCACACATTATTAGTGCTGCGCACATTAACAGTGCTTTAAAAGTTGTAAACCCTCACAAATAGTCAGGTTATAAACCAAAGTACTGGGGATACCATGCAAAGGTTATCAGCACAGGTTTTGCCAATCCCCTTAAACCTGTTATATAGGTTTTTAGGAAACAATATCTACCTATATGAGGTAAAAACGTTATAACCGAACAGCAGAAAAAAAAAAGAAAAAAGGAAAAGCCTCCTCAAGGAGAGAACGTGGGGAGGAAAACTAGGTCAAAACAAGGAAGAGCCCAAAGTCCATCTCCCTAGCTGAAACAGTCCACAATAATTGACAAGTACATGTACTGCTTTATATGTCAGGACTTCAGCGTCACTAGCAATAAAACAAAGAGGCTATAAAATAATTAATGTGCCAATCTTTGACGTCTTAAAACAAAACACACATTTATATAGGTTGTTCTGGTGCAAATTCCAATTCTGTTACCATGGTGTAAGTTACATTTCTAAGAGGTATATTTACTGCGGCTTGAAAAACTGGACATGTTGCCATTTTGTCGTTTTGTAGAATGTACTAAATAAATGATAACTAAAATCTGATTGGTTGCTATAGGCAACATCTCCACTTTTTCAAACCCGCAGTTTAGTAAGTATACCCCTATATCTCTTCTATGCAAATTGGTGGGAGGAAGATAATAAAATAGCCAATAGTTATACTAATACTTATAGTTATACCAATAATTTTTCCAACACTACCCCAAAAAGCTGTTACATGCACTGTAAGAATTAGTTTTCTTGAAATAATTAGGTCCTCTCTGTTTATGTAGATTTTGATGTGACTATGTATCAATGCCGAGAGCTGTTGCTCTAGAAATACAACATATCTACTACAGAAAACATGATGGCTGCTGATTGAACATATTAGGACCAGACAAGTCCGTATTAGGACTTATGGAGCCAGACAACAAGGCTCCATAAGAATCACTAGCAAACAATATCACACAATAGAATGGCCGATTAGACATATTAGAAAGATCTATTGTATTTCACAAAAGGAGGAGTACATATTGCAGCTGTAAATAAAAAATAAAAAGGGAGCCTTATAATTTGTGGACATTTCTCCTTCACATGCAGGTGCAAACAATTTCCAAATTGTATGTATATATATTTTTTTTAAATATACTGAACTCAATAGAGCAATATAAAGTGTGCACATAATTTGACATTTTACTTATTCTTATACAAGTATAACACATCTGTGCAGGTTTCAAGGATAAATCAGGGATAGGCAGTAAACAAAATGTATCAACAAGACAACAGCATGAATTCAACAAGAACAAATTATCAACACATGCACGACAAACAAAACCAACCACAAATGGTGCTAAGGCAGCGTTTCCCAAATTTGGTCCTCAAGTCTCCCTAACAATAGAGATGGACCACACTTTGTTCTTTATAGGACATAAATAATGAACAAAGCACAATATAAAGTGGACTTTATCTTAAACATGCCATGCCCACTTTAAAGTTTACAATGTGTGCAACATTCAGTATCTAACAGAATCATTGAACCCAATGGCAATAGTTGCATTTAGATCCCAGAGAAAGTATGCCTGTGACTATATTCAGTGTTCAGTTGAAATGGAAAACAAAACAACAAAACAAGAGCTACTAAAGCATTCACAAGTGAGAATGAGACAAGAGGCAGCAAAAGAGTCGGGTCTGCTGTACATGTAAAAGGGTCTCACCTTCTCACTGTTACAGAGTAATCGAATATTCTGCATTTGGGAGCTGTGCAAAGTCTGGATGTTGTCAATCTGTCTTTTCTGTTTAGACAGCATGTCTTCAAATTCATTCTTTTTCATCTCAACTGCCCCTCGTTCTGCAGCTGCCCGACGCACTCTGCCCTCTAGTTCCATCACTCGGTTCTAAAGAGAGCAAACAGAGGGAAACAAACCAGTCAATCATTCAGCCACATATTGTGTGGTGTAAGCACTGTAACAGCACATATTTGAATTCTGCAACTTAAAAACAGAAGGAATTTTTTATGCATGGACTGTATCAACTATTTTACACATGTTTTCATGAACTGTTGTCATCCTTTTTGTAGCTTGCTGGGAAACTGGCGCACCAATTCAACCCAAATACATTTTTGTGACCATAGCAAAATAGATGCCAGCGTCACTTCAAAGTATGTACAGTAGTTTGCCAAGACAAGGTGACTACCGTGTTTAGGGAGTTCATCAGTATACATGAATCAGTAACCAAGTAGTCACATAATTAGCATAATCATTGGGCATATATGGTAAACAATTCTATACAGAAGACAGTTAGTGCATTAACTTTTTTTCGTGGAAGGGGCTGCGGGGGGGATAATATGCAACTTCTAAAAAGTTCTGAACACCTGGCAATGCTGGAATAACTCGTGAGTTGAAGAACAATGTGCTATTGTGTTTATGCTCTAGCTCTCTTCAGAATAAACCAATTACTACTCTGCAGTCCATATACCAAATCCTCCATACTGTTATCCACTGTATCTGAGCTGTGACTGCTGAATATATAATGTATCAGAGAGTCCAAGCTTATCACATATAAACGAAGGGTTAGCTTTTTGCTATATACACTGTTCTAGTGCTGCACTTGTAACATAAAAAAGAAAAAACAGAAAACATATGGAATAATTCAATAAAAGTAAGGTAAATTATTTTGCCAATAAACAATAAATTTATTCATAGTCTACAAAATATTCTACAACAATACTCCCACTTTCACCTCCAGTTTAGAGTAAAAAAAAGAAAAGTGCAAATAAACTGGAGATCCGTTTTCCCCCCATAAAATCTGTAGTATATTTAATAATATATATGGGACAAAAAAGGCTCAGTATTGGCTTCTCCACTTTAATATAATTCAGGCCAGTAGGAGTCTCTACAAAACCAGGATACTGCAAAATACACTGTAACCCAGCCCCTCTAATAAAAAATATATTTATATACGAATGTTTTTTTTTGGCTCGCTCTTAAGTGCACAGTAACTGTCATTTCTTTTGTGGGTTTTTTCCTAGTGTTATCATTAATGAGGTTCCAATGTCACAGCTGCATCATTTAAACCCAGTCCAGTTGTCATGGTGATGAAAAACTCGGCAATGCTCCCTGGGTCTAAAAACTCCAAGCAACATATGTTCTGGTCACTAGGCTGCATTTTTATTAAAGTTGCTATGGCTACAGCTATTGGTCCAGACCAGCAGCAACATGTAATAACGTACACAATATGCCAGTCACGCCCTAGAACAAGCCCTTTGCAGCAAGGGCCAATGCCAATAATCAGATAAATGTTCCAATGCAGTGTACAGCTGTTGCCAATGCTATATGTGAAAAACGTCCACACTTCTATGCTGCAGAGTATTATGCCACTGCCTGTTTAAATGCTTCACATGGCACAGTTGGAATTGTTCATGTTGGGTGAGAACAGATGAATTCTGCACACTCATCTGTGATCCCTGCTATTCTGCTGATGGATGGCTGGCTGTGGTCATCATCATATAGCCGTTTCCCATTTAGCCATATATGTTTTTACGAACACATCATAGACCCATTTCGTTTTTTTGCTCAGGAGTCAACAAATTAGAAAGTGAGATTTACATTCCTATATGAAAACAAATACATAAAATAACACTAGATTTTATTGAATTATATGGTTGCCACAATCTTATGGGTGAAAAAAAAAAGAGCCTGGGCAAATTTACACTGCATGCCATCCTCATTCCTATGCAGTATGTGCCTGCAATGAGCTGTCGGTATGAAAGATACGATTTTTAAAGTTTGCATACTCTAAGAAACACATGCACCTTTGATAAAATGTCCTACCTGTAGTTCCATGCATCGAGTACTTGTAATCCAGTAATGTATTCCCAAAACACACACACATGCTAGAAGCACAGCGATGAGAAGAGGTGGGGACTTCATTGCTCTGCGGCCAGACTTCAATCCCATCATACGAAAATCAGCTCCCTACACCTGAAGATAAATGGACAACGGTGTATCAAGAGATTCGTGAAATGTCCCTTACCTACCAGACACAAATCTAAAAAGTGTGTTTATCAGGTCAATCAACGAGGCAGAGAGAGGTGCCTCACCTTGTGTTGACATCATCTATCAACATAATCATATTTTCTTCCAGGATCTCATGGAGCTGAATGAAGAGAGAGGTTTTATTCCATCTCCACCCAACCCCACAAGATTCGTACAAAGAAAGATACAAATATCAGCAGGCATTTTAAACAGATGGTACAAGATATTACAAACATATCTGAACATGAAGTAGGAAGGACTTGGGGGATCGCAGATGAAGGCTCAGAGGGACGTCTGATGCCCATCACTGATTAGACTATACTAACCCCACACAGTTAGCTAAACATCAAAGAGCTAGGACAGACATTATTAGCCGATTAAGATACCATACTGACTTGTCAGAAGGCTAGAGTGGTAAAGTATGCTGATAAAATGTACACTGTACTCCTGAGCCAGACACTTGTAAAGATACCTTGTTTTGGCTGAGTATCTTATTCACCAAGACATGCATACTCAAATTCAGAGATACTAAACTTACATATAAATTCACCCCAATCACACACATTCTCCCACACACATCTGATATAGTCTAGGTTAAACAAGATGAAAAGAAAGTAACGAAAAGGAACCTAGTTTAAAAGGTTGGTTTGTCAGACATTACATGGCACTGCCTATGTGTGAATAGAAGTCTATATTAATATTTGTCACATTGCCTGAAGAGAACACTAACTGCCAAGTTTGTTCTTGCAGTCTGTGGACATTCTTTTTTTTCTTTTCAATGATAACCCAGCCTTGCGTTTAATGTAAAAGCAAACAGGATATTACTAAATGTAGACGAGTACCATGTGGACAAGATCATATAGAAATCAGGATCCAAATAAGAGGTGAGAAGGATAAAAAGATAGGCATCTAAATTATTTGAATGTCAAATAAACAGAAAAGCCATTTCACCACTACACAAAACAGGAAACTTTTGCTCTAGTTGTATATAAAATCATTGGTATCTACACATGCTACATCTAAGCTTATGGACAAATAACCACATTCAGGAGCAGTGAACAATAAATGCATTGTACTCCGTGTGGCACAAAGCTCTTACTTTTTGATTAAAGATTATGAACTTCTCGGATCTCTCCTAAGCCAGAGTATATTAGACACAAGGGTAGCTACAAAACTACATTCTACACTCGTTATAGATTTATTTTAAAGCACACAATCATTTTGAAATATTAACACATTATTTTGTTTTTATTATTAATTGGAGACAACTTAATAGGACAGAAGTGTGAAACCTCTGAGTATCAGAATCTGTTTTGGTGTCTCGACTGCAAGAGATGCAATCTTTTGGGGTTCCAGAAAGTGGCAGACAGACACTTGGGTTTTCACAGCTTTAAAAAAAAAAAAAAATGTTGAGCACCACTAGACTAGAAGTGGGATGTAAAACTGTGTTCAGAAAAAAATGACTAATATTGCTAACAATCTAATATATAAATGCTTAGTGGCGTCTGTGTGTGTGTGGAAAAAAAACAACAAGTTGCAGCGCCACCTGCTGGGCAGAGTTATACACTGACCTACTAAATTCTTAGTGTGTGTTGGAAAAAAAATTCAAAAAGGGCTGAAATTTGGTAGGGCTCAAACTGATTTTCGTGAGGTAATTTTACCTCATGAACACACATGTGTAGAGGCGTGCGTGTGTGTGTGTGTGTTTTTGTGTGTGTGTGTGTGTGGAAAAAACTATTTTCTCAGAAAGGGCTCATCCAATTGACCTGAAATTTGGTATACTGACATTATTTGACAAAAAAATTAGAATAGTCAAGTCAGTTAACTTCCATCATCCCCCCTTCCCCCGTGAGAGGGGTAGTAAAGGCTAAATTTACGAGTTGAGGGGTCAAACTCATTTTCGTGAGGTAATTTTACCTCATGAACACACATTAAAAAGGCCACTTGCGTCGGGAACTAACGCTCTTCCCCTGAGGAGGCCTGGGCTAGGTCCAAATGCATGACAAGAACCTTTTTAAGACCTTAAGTAGCTTGATTTGACTAGAATGCATGAGTATCATGCACGGGTTAACTTGTGTCATATAAGCCTCTAATATGAAGGGGGAACAGCCAGTGAAAAAGGCTCATTAATATTTCAGAAAAATTGTATTGCAGGCAGGAAAAATGCTGCTGGAAAAGCTCCACCTAAGCTTGGTTTAGGCAGGAAATACTGTCCCCCACAGTACGTCCCTTCAACTTCCCAAAGCCTATATGTTAAGTAACGCAGGGCCCCCCAAAACGACAACAGTGCCAGAGAATGAGCTTTTCAAAAATTGATAAAAATAATTAACAGGCACGGCAGAAAATGCAGTGCAAAGATAACATCCCTCGGCCTGGACGCACACTCTGTTGAGCACTAAAACATGCAAACAAGCTGAAGTTAAGTTAAACATCAAGCTATTTTTGCAGATATATTTTAGCTTCCAAGTTCCTGAGAAATATAAAGAATATAAAAGATGCTAATAGCCTACCATATAACTATTACACACATATATAACCCCTAACCTGAATACTGAGGGTTAACAGTACACAACTGACTTTGAGACAAATATGTAAAAACCTCCAGTGTGAACTGCAGCCTCTATTTATAACCAACTTTGAAAAGCAGCTCTGGTGTCTTGCAGATAAAGTTAACGAAAGCCCTAATACAGGTCTAGCAGGTCTGTAGCCAAGACATTCCACCATGTTTAATGAACTTTACTGAACTAATTAAGGACTACATCAGTCGCTAGCTGGTATCTTTAAGCCCGGGGGGTGGAGGGTAGGGGTGACACTCTGCTCAGTAGCCTATTAGGAACATCATAAAGGAGGGCAGGGGGCAGATGTCCCCCAGCCCATGGATACAGGTAAAAGACTCCGCTTTCTATTGTATAAAGTATGCTGTGTCAGGGTTGAGAACAAAGAAATAGTGACACCAACTGTGAAACCAAGCTTACAGTTCAAAAGCAACTTAATTAAAAAGTTAGCTACATATGTCATAATGGACACACCTCAAATGAGTTATCTGTTTTGTATGCAGGAAAATAAATGTTAAATTATTGTCTGTTTTCATGTTCTATGTTTGAAGACATTTCCTTTTGCACAAATGGTAAATCCATTACGCTGCCCTGAAATGGCTTTCAGGGCAGCACATGGATTTACCGACCAAGATGGCATCATTTACAAAGGGTGCAAAAGTTTGCGCCATCATGCTGAGTTGGCTTTAATGGTGAAGAAGTTGCTTTGAGGATGGGGGGGGGGGGGGGTGAGATGGTTTACATGAGATAATGATGGAGAAGGAGGGAGCATAGCCCCTTTCTCCCGTAAAGGCATTTGATGTGGCAGAGATTGGGTATTGTCCTATAGTTCTAGTGAGGACACATGCCTAATGCATTGCACATTTGTGCAGAAAAAAAGAAATTTAATAAACACAGTCTAAATGTCTGCTAAATATCATGATTAAATTAAGACATCAACAATATATTAGGAGAAATATAAAGTTTAAAATAAAGGGAGGGGGGGTCCTAAAATGGTAGTACGCTGGGCTTTGAAAATACATTTCCTTTCGTCCACAAAGGACCAGGAAATCGATGCACACCTTGAAAAGCGTGAAAAGGATCTGATATGAAAGTAAAGAACTTGCGGTATCACAGGGCAATTGTTCAGGTGGAGAGGTGCTGCATGATGTTTTGGCACATAAAATATAGGGAGTCTTATCTGAAAAGATACCGAAGGCTGAACTTCATATTAACTGTTTAACCCGTCTGCAGCAAGCACAGTCACAGCTAGTGCACTGGACTTAACCTTCTGTTTGTATCCACTCAATGCCAATCAGTCCAAATCCCTCCCTGTATAGGCTGCAGCACTGAGTCCTTGTTAGACTGACTGCATGCAAATGATAAGCATTTTATGCACACAAGCAAAGGGGCACTACCCTCTTTCTAATCTTTATTATTACATATCAGGACATTCATTATATTTTTTTCAAATGTAAATCCTTGGTGCGGACTATATGATTTTATGTAACAAATAACAGATTTTACTTTGTAATTTATTAAACAAAAAAATAAGACAAAATAAAGAAGGCCATGTGTGAAAAGTAAGTACACCCCAAATACAGTAGTCATACGATCACAGTGAAGTTTCTTAATTAGGGGATGCATCAAACATAAACTAGCAAAGACCAAATAAAATGTAGTAATCATCTCATGTAGTAAGATTTCTCCTTGAGACCAACATAAAAAGGAAAAGACATGGGCGGAATAGTAATAAAGACAGTCTATACCAGTGGATTGCAAACTTTTTCAGTTCAAGGCACCCTTAGGGCCTCCATAGTTTTTTCAAGGCACCTCTAAGCCAAAATAATTACCAAGTAGTCCCCCGCCTTGCTTACCACAGGCCCTGGCCATTGTGAGATCGCCGAGGCACCCCAGGGAGCCTAGGCACACAGTTTGGGAACCACTGGTCTATACACAAAAAAAGGTATTGGAATTATCTGGTACAGGAGTAAAAAAGGCTGAGGTGGCGTATACTGCCAATAAAACTCCCAATTCAAGAAAAAAAACTGGTGGAAGGCCAAAAGACAACACCTTGACCGGGTTAAAAACCAAAACCTCACATACTGATCTGCAGATACATAGATAGAAATTATTATTTTTATTAATATAGCGAAAAGACAGAGAAGGCTCAGTGGTTTCCTGTTCATCAAATATGTGTTGGGTCTTAGTTGTTAAGCAAAGTGACATAAATATATGTTTTAAGGCTTTTTATGACACATGCACTTGAAGCAGATACTCCTTCCAACCTTAGAACTGATATTAATCTCAAAATAATTAACGCAATAAGATATGCCCTTAACAATTGATGAGGAATTAAAGGCAATAATATATTTTCCCTAAAACAAAGTGGTAAAGCCAGATGGAATCCTCATAGAAATGTAAAAAAAAAAGGAAGATTTGGTGGATGTAGCCCCTCATCTCTTGACTAGATTTTACAGTGCATGTGAGAATGGATCTTTAAAAAATAAAAAATTATTATACAGAGAGATCAAATTGTTCTGGTCAAGTCAATGGATATAAATATCAGGCGTCTTGTGTCTAACGTTCAAATCGCCCATGACAATTCCTACACTGGGCTTGTTCTTTGAAAACTACTAAAGAATGACTCAAAATAGGAGTACATAAAATGGGTCAACAGTATATAATATATAATTGGCCAAACGTTTTCGTTGGTGGACTTACCCTATCTGCTTTTGTGCTACATAGGAGCACTAAACAGGAATCACCCCATTCCTGGCCTTGTTTGCGATTGCGATTTACCTCTAAACTCCATCACATACTGAAGGCCACATACAAGGTTTGCAGATTGGTTCCCTAAATGAACCCCATGCTTCTCTATTCCAAGCACTTTGAGTCATATGCATTTGGTGGCTACCAAAGTTTGATAATAAACTGAAATAAGTTCTTCATTTTCCAGATTGATTCACATTCTTGTGAAGATATGCTCTTAGAATACCTCTTATTGTGGTCTACTTTATTCAAAGACCTTGGGATTAGTCACTACATTAGTCACTAAGATGGGAGAATACATTGGTCTTTTCACAATTCCAGTCATAGAAGTCAAAGCCATGACAGATACATAGTACACTTTGCCCTTTATGATGCCTGGTTGCAGCAATCTTTTACAAATAGTATTCCTCCCGCAGATAGTTTGTGTTACAAATTCGCCATTTATTATACCCACTTGAATCTTTAAAAGCATACACTGCTGTTACATGTGGGAAGGAAGAAAGTATAGGCTGAAATATGGGTATGACCATGCCCAGTGTATTTATGCATTATGTGGCTAGACAGTACCAAGCCTCACGGTGGACAGAGCATACGTAAAAACTTTGCTTATATGTTTGAGAAGGCCCGCTGCAAGTTTGTCAAAGGTCTTAAACTTGTAATTTTCACTGTCCTGCAGGCTATTGAGCCATGTACTACATATATTCCAGCAGCTATTCCATGTATGGGCAAAATTACAAAGGTTGGCTGAATGTCAAGGGATGTTCACACCTTTATATGGATAATGGAAAGTATTTTCCTCTTTATTTGATTTTTTGATTGACCTTACAAATGATGTAGATATTTACAAATGAGACAAGCTGTATATATAATACCGTGTGCCCAGATATCGCTATGTCCCCTGTGAAGTCTATTGTCCTGACAAGTAGTTTCTTGGACTTCTTGTGTTTCCTAGGATTCTGTTCCTGTGTGTTTCTGGTTATTCCCTCCGCCCCAGGCAGCGCCTGGCTGTTCCCTCCGCCCCAGGCAGCGCCTGGCTGTTCCCTCCGACCCAGGCACTACCTGGTTGTTCACTCCGACCCAGGCACTACCTGGTTGTTCCCTATCTGGCATAAACCATTCTATTCAAGCCTGACAGTCACGTCAGATACCTGTAAGAAGAAAAGGCTGTGATCTGCGAAGGGGTAGCAGCTAAGCTCATACCTCGTTGCGAGGGGTCCCTGGTGAACACCTACCCTTCATTACACTCTGTGCTCCATTATAGGTCGAGCTAAATCGAACTGACTGTATGAATCCTGAAGTGCATGTGAGCAATGATATTTCCCTTAGTTCCCCTAATTGATTTAAACAAATTTTATTAAACAGGGCATATTAATAATTTTACAGGTGCTTGGAATAGGAAGATAATTAACCATAGGTCCTAAATGTTTAAAAAAAAAAAAAAAAGGAGGTATGTACATGCTCTCATCATGTGGATTGTTGTACAACCAGTTGCGTTTGGAATGACTGATTACCGAATGATTTGCTTCTGAGCAGCATGGGCATCTATGTTTATTGGTGTTTATTGGAAATTAGGAAGACAATTTCAAAGATCTTATTAAAAACAAAGGCTAAGTGAAAGCATTCAGAGAGCAAACCTACACAAAGTGACACTGTATCATCCCTTGTATTCAGATAGCTGGCTAATCAGTATAAATAATTTAGACTTTTAATAGCTTTAAAAAAAGAAAAAAAATATTGTTCATATTATGTGTGGATACGTATTACAGAGCAAGTTATACTTTGGAAAGCATCTGCAATTAATTAATGAGAACACAAACTTCATTTGCACATTAACAACAATATGGAATTTGTGGTTAACAAGGTCATATGTCTCCAGGGCTGGCTCTCGGAGATCCGACACCTCCCTGCCCGGAGTTGGTGAATGTGCCACGAAGCCCCTTTGGCACTCTATGGCGCATGTATGGAAGTGGCATTACTGCGCCCTGATATCAGTGCTTGTTCCAATACCTGCTCAGTTATCCACCATGCAGCTACTCAGTACTTCAAATCATCTGCCTCTGTATAAACGGCTTGGACTATTCTTAAAGCTATGTACACAAGACAAGATGAGAAAATCGTAGAGCAAAGGCACCAACATACCAAAAAAGCAACGTAGTTTGAGTGTATGGTGGGGGCATCCAAGGCGAGCATTTTTTTTCACCGCACTGCTCACAATTAGTACATAGTTATAGTTTCAATAGGATTTGAGACCATCCCCTCCCCCCATCTCCAGTTTTTATGTTGCCATTAGGAGCTGCTAAGCCAGTATGTAATCTATCACAGCATTAGTAATAACAAAGTCAACTAGCAATAACAAAACCTTATTAGTAAACATCTCTGTCAACCAATAACATACAGTATGTTGTACCTTCGTATCACTTGTTTTGCTGTAATATGTTACAACTACACCACTATAATACACGGATCCCAGATCTGGGGTGTGGGGGATGCAGTTGAATGGAGGAGGAGGATCAGATGTAGAGAAAATTCTTTTTTTTACCCTTTACTACATATCCCACACTGATACTCAATATGAAGCGTGTTAGTGCTGAATTGCAGTAGAAAAAAGCACAACAAATCCTCAATATAATTACTTAGCATGATCATTACATTCAGACATAGATAAGATTTATAGTTAGATTTCTATTTTCTCATTGAAATGATTAGACCACTGTTTTCTCAACTTATATGCAACATTTTTGTTTATTGTGGTTCAGTCTCCTGCACTTAACTACATACAATTTAGGATTAGCAGACACTGGAGACAAAATTTACAAGCTATAAACACAAAACAACTATAGAACCAAAATGTCTCTTAACAATTCTCTTGAGCCATATAAATGGTTTGTGTAATGTGTAAGCATTCGAGATTAAAATCTCCCAAAATGTTAGTTTGTCCCTCTTCCTCCAACCCCATTTTGGTTTAAAGAACTGGATGTGGTCAAAAGTATCAAGCAATTTATGTTGCTTTTCTGTGTTTTCTATCAGACATTTATTGTGAAATATATAATTACTGCAATAGATTATTATTACTACTGCCCCCTACAATTTTTGTAAACTATTATTTTAAGTAACCAACATGAAGTCCCTTTAAACCCTTGATTTATAAATGTAATAAAAATTTACCACAAATCAGATCTGACATTTCAATGTATACAATATTGAATCACAGTAGTATTATTACAAGCCACTGTATGGAATGTAGTCAGACAACATAGTGTTCTAAACTGACAAGGCAAACTGACACAATCTAAAGATACTTATGTTGAAAATCATGCTATTCCCATGCATGTTTTTTCCATCACTGTATCTCAGATATTCCTAAATGGCAACTGGCTTACAATCTTGTATTTATAACATAATATATGCAACACTATATATGGAAATGCTTAACTTATTCTATATTGATGCATTCAATTTTGGACTGTGTGTCCATCCAATGCTTAATATGCAGTACCAACATGTGGTGGTGAACATCTGGTAATGAAGGCAGTGAGAAGCACCAGTGCCTGCGCGTTCCACTCAGCACGCAGTGACGTTTTGTGGAACGTAAGCTGCGTTCCACCGCCACAAAGAGGCTGTTTTTCAGAACTCTGCTGCAGAGTGAAGCAGTGCTGTCCACCAATAGCAAGTACAGAATAGCACTGCACATTCGCTTTTCAGTGTGATGGAATGTCAAAATTGTTGCTGCAACAGTGTAAGCCTGCTTTAAAAAAAAAAAAATCCCAATCCTGGATTTAAGTCTGTTTTCCATTCCAATTATTTTCTTGGCATGTCCAATGTTCATAAACCCAATGGGTTTCATTCATTAAGGAAAGTAAAGCAAAAAAAAATGAGTGATTTTGAACCTTGGAAAAACCATGTTGTATTGGAGGGGAGGTAAATTTAAAATGTGAGGACAGATTTATAGTTGGGGTAGAGCATGTCCTAGATTAGCTTTTGATGTCAGTGTAAAAATAAAGCTATCAAGTATTTGCATCCTACATGAATAAATAACCAGTATTTTCTTTATGTGCAAAATAATAAACTCATTATACCCCTTGCAGTGCAACATGGTTTTGCCAAGTTTGAAAGTTACTAATTTATTTGCTTTACTTTCCTTACTGAATCAGGCCCAATGTGTAGAAATGGTGATATATATATATATAATTTGTAGCACTCTGTATTTTACATGATATCATAAAAAGAAACAATTATATAAAACAAACAAGATATTGATGTTATCATGCATCTACTAAACATATACTCTTGCAATCTTGTGCTGATTTCAAACACCATTAGTGACAAAGGGGCACATTTACCAACAACCGCATATAATGAAAAATAGTTTTTAATCCTTATCGCATTGATAAGGATTGAACTATTTCTCATATTTATGAAAAAACCAACACAGGAACAGTCATTCCGAAAAACGGCTGTTCCTGTGAAGTGTATCACTTAGCCAACACTTTCTTTTCTCTTGCAGTCAGTGATGTTCTTCGGCTTCTTTGTAATCGTTGTGCGTATGCGCCGATCACAAAATTCACACACATGTGCACAGAGCAGCACTTTGTAAAACAGAGAAAGGCAAATTAGCATGTGACAGGGAGGGATCACATGATCCCTCCACACATGTGCAGTTCTGCTCTTCGGAGCAAAGCTGTCTTCAGTGAAATTTTTCAATTAAGCTGGCGTGCATTAACATGCTAAAAAAAACGATAATTTTTTTTATTTATTTTTTATCAACCTTTAGTAAATAGCATTACAGGGCAGTGCCCATACACTGTTATGGGGACTATTCAGTAAAACGAAAACATACGCAAAGCGGCAGATATCAATGATAACTGCTGCGATGCAGTGATAGTAAATAAGAATTTTGTTTTCGGGGATTGAACATACTTTTTAGTTTCATAAATAGGCCCCTAAGAGACATGATTCCTCACCCTTGTGTAATAAATTGCTGCAAAAGAAAATTGATAAAAGCATCAAACTTATATCATTATTCTCAATGAAATGAACTCCAAAACCAGAAAACACACACATAGGGGGATAATTCAATTGACCGCGTTTTATTTTTTTCCCTGCAGCGTAAAAAAAAAAAAAAAAACCCACGCAGGTTTTTAACTGTTATAGCGACTGTTTTTAGTTAACGCAACATTAAAATTCGTGCAATTCAATTCAAAAAGAGGTAACGCTACCCCCGCGCGTTAATCATTGGTGTTTGCGAGTTTTTAGGGGAGTGTTTAACGCGGTCATGTATTAAAAATAAATAAACAAAAAATATCTACATTACAGTACTTTCTTTATTTCACTATTTTTTACTATAGAATCATCTATACCATGTCAAAACACATTAGTACATACATATTTGTACAAAAAAAACCATTAAATATAACTAATTAAATATATTTATGTATTTTATTTTTTTTCATTATTGTTTTAAAATAATATCAACTTTTTGATGTTATGCATTACTGACAAACATAGTTTATCTTTTTTTTTCATTATTACATGATTTCAAATAGTTTTCTTAGGTTTTTTATTTTTAGCACACCCCAAGGAGGTGCGAGATAAAACAGCATATTGGCCTGTTTAACGCGCCGCATTAAAAAACAATGGACTATCTTTTAACGCAGCGGGCTCTCACCCACCCTTTACTTTCGATAGACCTTCTACTGGAGCGCGAGAGGACCATTTCATGAAAAAACGGAGTGTTAAAAATGGAATTGAATCGCGGGTAAAGTTTACCCGCTCCAAAATGTAAATAAACTAAAATGTAAATAAGCTAAAATGAATTAACGCGGTGTTAAAAAATATCTTGCGGTCAATTGAATTCCCCCCATATAGTGTAATATGTCCGATAATAATAAGTACCAAGCGTAATGTCTGTGAATTTACACTCACATTGAGAGAATTGGATCATCCATGTTGCAAAAGTATCTTTAGCTGCTCCACTTTCCCAAGAAATAATGAAACTTTTAAACAGATCTAAAATTCACTTCATTGTGTTCCATAAGTATCATATAGGAAAAAAATAGAAAAAAATAAATAAAAATCTTCCTCTAAGTGTATTACTTCAAACCATGTACAAAGATTTAATGTATAAATCCTTAGATCAAAATATATAAAACACTGCACATCACAAACTAAAATAATCCCCTTTGGTATAATGAATATTCTGTCAGACTCAGGATGTTAGGAGTGCGTCTATAATTGAATGCAGCCAGTATCGATGTTTAATGATTTGGCTACCTCAGAAATACGTTCATGGTGAGTCTGGAAAGCTGGAGTCCTGTTATTATACTTTCTCTCACCGACACGTCACACAGTTGAATCTTTTCCAATCTGGCCAACAAATCAGCGAATATTAGGCAAATATTATAATTAGCCAATTGAATTACTTTACAATGAAATCATTTACAATTTGGCTGTCCTTTGATAATGAATGTCAGCAACCTATGACTTTGTGAACCCCAACTGTCTGCTGGCAGTGCTTGTTGCTGCTATTGGCTGTAGGCGGTGCCACTAGAAGTTGGGGAAGAAACCAATTCACAAGAATGGAGCTGAACTGTATCTGATTGCAGCAATTTTAACTTACATTGCTTTTAGACCTTTATTTGGCCACATTCACATTGTATGTTGTACTACAAATATCACACTCTGGTTCCAGATTGGCATCTCTATCAGAAAGAACTATATTAGGTGTTATTTTTCATTTTAGGACTGGAAACCAACAATTCTTGGTACTGAACTAAACCCAAATGTTCCTTTAACAAAAACAAAACAAACAAAGAAACAAAGAAACAAAGAAACAACAAAACACACACAACTACTAAAAACTTTATAAACCTGCCAAACCAATTCCTGAATTCTGTGCATCCCTAATGTAAATTCTGGCAAAGAAATACCATAAATATATACAAATGAAGTATTCCTTATTCCTATGCATCTACTTAACATTTATGCAAAACCAAGGCAAATCTCTGTTTACATGTAGGTTATAAATAACCAGACATGTTGTGCAGCACACAATACTCTTGACAAAAAAAAAGCCTGTTAGAGGCTTTAATTTTATAATTTTACATTATGGTCTTTAACATAGTTTTCTGATAAAACAAAGGCTAATATGTTGGATTTTTCAAAAAATCTCCTCCCAAATACAACCTTGTAAAGCATACTTGCTAACTCTCCCTGAATGTCAGGGAGACTCCCTGAAATAGGGGTGATCTCCCTCACTCCCTGAAGAGTCTGGCATTCTCCCTGATGCTGAGCCAGTATAAGACGTGGTTGCCTTTACCATCTGTGGCATGATGACACAGTTCAGAAATTGTGTCCTATGTCCATGTATTGATGCCTATGGAGGTGGCCATTTTCATGGAGACCAAGATTTAATCAAAGACTGACAGGTAAGACAACATGACTTCAGTAATGGAGACAGAAATGTAAAAGACACTTCAGTCTCTAAAGATTCATTAGCTGCTTTTCTTTAAGCATAGTTGCCTGCTCTCTTGGAATATCCGGAAGACTCCTGCATTTCTGGGAGACCTCCCGGGCTCCTGGGACAGCAGGGCAACCTCCCAGTTCTCGCCCCCACAATAGAGAAGTAATGGGGGGGTGGGGCTTAATGACACTAATATTGCATCATCTTAGCCACACCCCCTGCTGTAATTGGCCAAAATTGAGACAATCGTTTAGGGGTCGGGGCCAAAATGATGCAGTTCATCAAACCCCGCCCCCACATGCCCACCTCCTCCGGGATCTCCCTGAAGCCAACGAGGAAAAGTTGGCAAGTATGTTGTAAAAGGATGCACTCTTCAAATGATCTGTTTTTACTTATTTGTTGCACCTGTATGAGTAGCCAGACATCTCAGCTTATTTCAATTATATGTTTATTATTATTATTTATGGTGTTAAAAATAAACTTTCCTATTACTCAAAAATTATCAACCACTTTGTGGCCAAAAGCATTTATTTTCCATTTTCTCTACAGGTGGCAGTGCATATGCTGTAGGTACATTGAAAATCAATATATAACAAGTTGGATAGATACATTTTGTCCTATATATAGTCATACCTCCCAACATTGCCCTGGAGGTGATCAGGACATGAGCATGGCAGTGCAGACACATAAATGAAACATGTGGCCACGCCATGTAAGAACAATTCTTGTTGTTCCACTCTTAAAAAAAAATGCTATGAATAGCTTCGCTCACCAGTAGCCAGATACATACCTCCCAATATCCTGGAGGTGGGGACAACCGTGGTAACTGCAGAGACAGTCCGCGTAAATCAGGAAATTATGTCAAGCTGCATTTCACACCGGAATCTTCCTACATTAATATGAACTCCCATCACTACTCTGTGGATTTGGGGACCATGCTCTGTGACTCTCTACTTCCCTTCATTCAACTCCTCACACTGCCTCCCACAAGATCAACACACTTTTTTTTATTGAAAGCCCAAAATCGGGCTTTCACCCTAGTGCTCGAAAAAAATAAGTGTGAAACTTAAAAAACGTGCTCCAAGGTGTCGTTTAGACCCTCCTCCAAAGAGAAAGGGTCCCTCTATCCCCGACCCCCGGATCCATAAGGGACAAGGGTCTTCAGACCCCCTTCGCCGCAAGGCTAGGGGGGTCCCGCCGAAGCTTCCCCCTTGGAACTTGTGCCTCTCCCCGAAAGAGAAGACCTCAGATGGTTTCAGGGAGGTGAGAGCCACTAGGACCACACCACCCCCCCTAGATTCTCGGGATCAGGACCCATAAGGTCTCCAGCACCTCCTCAAATCCGTGAAAAAAAACATATAAAAAAGTGAAGTGACAAACAGTGAGAAAAAATAAATAAATAAATAAATTAGTGCCGTGCAAAACGGCCCCAGCCTTTGGGCCGAGATCAACACACTTAACACGTCTAATGATAGGACTGTCTACAATGGCAATCTGAAACACTTTTGAGGTCTTAATCTTCAAAGGAGTCTCACAATACCCTTAATCTAGATAACAAGTTAAATCAATACATTTAAATCAAAGAAAGAGACACCTATCTGTAACAAGATATTAGCAGGAATTTTAAATAACTGTATAGTAAACAAATCTGACAATACACCAGGAAGGAGCTGGAGTCCACAGGTAAAAGCTCAGAGGGCAGCTGCACCTCAGCACCGCAGTCTACTGACAATAATGCAAAAAAAATATAAAACAATTATAGGCACATATTAATAATGAGTACATTATTCTCCAAGCTGACCAAGAACTTAATTGTATGATCGGGTTACATTAACTTTATATGAACCAAGTAAGCAGTGAAAAAAAAAAAGTGTTCTTTTGGCATTATTTATTTAACCAAGGAAACCATAAGCAGATGCAAATATATGTTAAACATTTCACATGGCACAAACCCTAGGACAGAGCTAACCCTACATACATTACCCACTCCTCCAGGCAACTCTCTGGGTAGAATATTACATATAATATCGACCCTTCTGATCCATAATTATTGCTGTAAAACACAGCAGGGGTTACACCCTTCATGGCCACATTAACTTAAAAGACACAAACCGAGCACTCTTTTGAAATCCACATCATAATCTATACTGTAATAAAATGCCATACAACTACAGGGCAAAGCTCGTTCAGTGTAAACAGTGGAAAGTGGTCGTGAAAGCACAGTGGTTACAGTTCACTACAGCAGCATGACACTAGGGCCATTGAGTAACTACCATCTGCAGAGAGGGAACGTGGTAACGGGTTATTACGTTACTTTACCATTAATAACATTACGCCTTTTATTCCGATGCCAGCGCGATCTATGCCCTTAGCAAAGCGTTCTGAGCAACACTTACCTCTGGCCGGCTTTCTCTGCGGCCAACTCCTGATTAACTTCTGCCCCCACTCACTCACTCTTCTTGATCCCTAATGCCCAAAACTTGTCACCTCCAAGCGCTCCGTGCGTGTGTGACACCTCTCTTGTCAGCACCCCGCCTCTGTGCCGCGATCGGCCGCCAGACTCATCAATCACTCTGCAGCGCTCCGGGGGTTTCTCGCGTTAAGCGCGTTGCCGGGCAACCAATGGTCAATCAGTGACAGAGAGCAGAGGAAGAGGAAGTAACGCTGTGATGGGGAAGGGAGGGACTGTGCATAGGCGCATGTGAGCAGGTATAGATTGAGGACTAGTATAATCAATCACTAGTTACACGTCATATGTCATTCTGGATTATTAAGTTTAGAGTCCTGAATTATTCCACCACGTCTTGAGCTGCTTTGTTGGAATAGTGCAGAACCCTCAGGGTTACAGTTTTCCACTTATGTAAAGTCAGACTAAAATGTAACTACAAATTAGCATCAATACAATATTACATTTGTTCTCTTTGATTTAGAGAGTTGATATTAATAGTGTTAAGAAGCTGCCCTGTACTTCCTGCAGGGCGTGTTAGTGGACGACACAGTTGTTATATTAAGAACCGAGTACGTGGCAGTTCTGACAATGATTGTTTAATTTTATGCACTCCGGCTACAAGCGGCGTTTATTGTGTTTAAAAGATTACTGTGTTTATTTATGTGTTGCAATTGTATGATTAGTCACAGATCTGAGCTTATTTAAATTGTGAGTCTGCTATTTTATGTATGTTTTTAAAAAATTAAATTTCCCATAACTAAATGGGGGGGGGGCGATTCAATTGACTGCAAGTTTTTTTTTGCTGCCGAGTTCAAAAATCCCTGTGTGTGTTTTGACCCGCTGGCGGGACCATTTTTAGCTAACCCTGCGTGAAAAAATTGTGCACTTCAATTGAAAAACAGGTAACGCTGCCCCCGTTCTTTAATCATTGGTGCTTGCGAATTTTTAGAGGAGTGAAGGGGAGGGTTTAATACAGTCATGTATTAAAAAAAAAAAAAAGGTTTGTCACACATTTGCATACATTAGATTGCATTACACAACCATTCTATTTTATAATATCTACATACCAGGGCCATCTCTTCCATTGGGCACGATGGGCAGCTGCCCGGGGGCCCCACGGGCAAGGGGGTCCCATAGGCACGGCTCTTAATGAGAATAATTTTTATTTATGTTTTTTCATTCTTTTTTTTTAAATAAAATCAACTATTTCATGTTGTACATTACTGATAAACATAGTTTATCTTTTTTTCATTATTACATGATTTCAAATAGTTTTCTTAAGCTAGGTACACACTACAGAATTTTCCACCAACTTTTTATGCCAATTGATTTTGCATCCGATCGATGGTCCAATCGCTCGGTCCATGGACTGCATACACACTAGCCTTGTTTTAGACGATAAAGGGAATTGCAGCCGTCCCGTTAGCGACTCTTTAAAGCCATGTAATTGTGAGCAATAATTTTAATTTCATACACACTGAAGCAATATTTGCGGGGCCTGTAACGATATACCAAAGACATTAGCATAAAGGGGCAGAGCTTTCACTATAGTTAACACCCAAAGCCACATAAAAAGAGAAGGCAACACTGTCTCTTCATTCATTCCTATAAAATAGAAGTTTATTACCATTCATAAAATTTTGAAAAAACATTTAACTTGTAAAGTGCAATGCAATAATTATTCCCTAATAATAAAATCCCTTAGTATGTAATGGAATGCTCCATTCTCTGCGGGCATCATCTCTGATTGGTCCACAGCAGAAACGAATGCCCATGTCTGAGTGTATAAAATGACAGGAGCCTGTCTGGCGCCGAGGAGCGTGAGAAGATGGCGAGTGAAAAGAAGGTGTCTTTGGGGGTTGTGGATGAAAAGAAGGTGTCAGTGGGGGTTGCGGGTGAGGAGAAGGTGTCAGTGGGGGTTGCAACTATGGAGTCAGAGATGGTGCTGGAAGGGCCAAAAGTTTTTGAAAAAGTTAAGGTGGGGGATGGAGATGCTCAAAAGGAGCAAAGCCAATAAGCCCAAGAGAGGTGGAGATGATGGTAAAAGTACTGGACCAGTACGACTACGACATTAAAAAAGGTGAGTAGCACGTGTAGTGTACCTGTTTGAAGGACTTTATTTAATTCTAGTTTCACACAAAGCAATGCAAACGCCTAATTTGTAACATTTTTTTACGTCAGAACGAAGAATTAACGGTGAGAAGGCCAGTTTAGATACCACTGATACCACTAATGTTACACCTGTTATCAAATAAGAAAAAAAAATTATGTTGAATACCAAGATATTAAAGAAGTTATAGGCAAAGGTATTTCAGTGAACATGTATAGACAACTAAATGCTTTTGGCACATACCTGTACCGTTATAATTAACCAAAATGGCGCCTGTTTTCCATAATATATGGAGGCTAAGCCCGCTATTATTGCGATTGCGCAACAGGGACCACAACATAAACTGATCTCGAGCAGTGTGCAAGGTGAGCAAATGAGAGTATTTCTGGTGTTGGATATAAATTACAGATATAGAAGTTTAATGGTAAACAATTTTTATTTCCATGTTTCGTAGGTAAAGAAATCAAAAAGAATAGAAACCCAAGCAACATCAAGAAAAAAACTGAAAAACCCTGAGAAAAATTTTGTTGAAATGTGTATGCTGTTTGGAACTGTTCTGCCACAAACCAGTAGCACCTTTAAAGTGTAATACTATTTTGTCCCCTCATCACAGTAAATGTTCCCCTCACCCCCATCCCATCACAGTAAATGCCCCCGCATCCATCATCAGTTATTTATATAGCGCCACTAATTCCGCAGCGCTGCACAGAGAACAAATTCACATCAGTCCCTGCCCCATTGGGGCTTACAGTCTAAATTCCCTAAAATACACACACACAGATTAGGGTCAATTTTGATAGCAGACAATTAACCTGCCAGTATGTTTTTGGAATGTGGGAGGAAACCGGAGCACCCGGAGGAAACCCACCAGAAGCTTTATCATGGCCTTGTAAAAGCCTAGGAGCGAAACACACGTTGGCGTCTCGCCTCACTATTTTCTTTTAAGCTGTGGTTCTTCTGAATTGCTCTTCAGTTTTGTTACCCACAAAATCCCACGATTCTAGAAGATTTTCTGACCACTAATTAGAGTTCATTGATAGCACTCGTACAGCATACCCTATTTGGGAAACCTAGTTTATCATTTTTGTATCTCTAATCAGGGAATTTCTCCCATATACGGTCATTTGGTTTGAGATAGGAAGAACCTTATCATTAGGGAGATACTGTTTCAGTGCATTGGATTATGCCTGCAATACTTTCAGCTTTAGAGGAATAGTGAGGTTATGTAATTTATTTAGCATTCTTAAATCACCTTATTCACTGTTTTTATTTCTTATGTTTTTATTATTTCCCGCTTTTGTCTTTCCAATTTTTCTATCTTTTATATATCTATTAAAAGTAATGTTTTAAAGTTATTGCTACCCCGGAGTGCCTCTAGATACACATTGCTTTTCTTTCCTTCTTTGATATTGTCATGGATGCCCTCTCCTGTTTTGTGTCACAGTGTGTACTGCAATGAGCATGAAGAAAAGAAGCCCAGAAAATTGTCTGATGATGTCACATAAAAGTTGGCAACCAAATATGAACAATCTCAAGGCTACAATTCAAGCCCAGGCAAACCTATGTTCCTATTTCCACCATACATAATGTTACAAAGAAATGTAAGGTCCATGGTACTGTATTCAACCTCCCTGGAAAGAGAAAACTTGATTGCATTGCAGGATTGTTCCAATGGAGAAAAAAAAAGAGAGAAAGAGAGAAATATAAGAAAGCTTGACTGGACTTTGCCAAAACACACCTGATCAAATCAATTTTTTTTTGGGGAAAAATTCAAAAGGTTGTAGTTTATTCCATACAGTAATCCTTACGTGGGTCGGATGAAATTATTGGCACCTGTTAGAAGTAGTTATAAATTATTACATTTCAAGCAAGTAACTGTCCTGCACTTTGGAACTGAACTCTTCTGTGATAAAAAGCAGGTGCCTGCAATTTAGAAATCATTCATTAAACAGGCTTGACTAGAAGAAAAAAAGATTCTCTTACCGATGGGGCTTCCCAGTCAATTTGCTCGTCCAACGTATGTTATCACGCGCCTTGAAGCCGACATTAAAATTCTGGAGGAAAGGCACATGCCTCTCCCCTCTAGAACCGCTGCTAGCAAGCCTTCGCTTCAACCAGATTGGACTCATGTTTCTAAAGACTGAGGTTTACTGTTTCTGTTGAAGTCTTGTAGCCTCTACATCCGACTCGATAAGCATAACTATTAGCCTTATTAATATCTAATGTTTAATGTCTAATGTTTGAAATGTTACGTTCTAAATTTTGGTACACAAATCACAATGTGTGATAATAGGTCTACTTAATGGTAGTTTTATAGCCTTGCGGGGTCTGGGATGTTGCAGTAGGGAGTCTTGGTGCCCCAGGTGGACGCGCATCCCCCCTTGCATTGCTTACGTTGCACTGATATAATACTGTTACCTGCAATATTTCTGATGTATCATTTGATATTATACTAATGCTACATTGTTGCTGTCCCCCTTTCCCTTCAAGTGCTACAAGGGTGGGTTTTAGCTCCTCCACCCCTCCAAATGATACCCAGTTTGCCACAAGCTTTTCTCTGTGGCAAATGCTCTGACCCCGTTCCTTGGGTCAGTTCAGTTTTTTTTCTCTTTTCTTCCCTTGAACCTCTCCACCGAGTCCCCCCCCCTCCCCCCCTCCGGATCACTCAAATAACACGTCTCAAGAACAGAACAGGCTTCTTAGCTATAACTCTCCCTTTTCAGGTTCCCTAACCTATGGTTCGGTTTTGCCCTCTGAATGTTAAGGGACTTAACTCCCCAAATAAACGCTGAAGCACATTTTTCGTCCCGTGCATATCCACAACTGAGAGACCCAAGATACCCATTGGGATACTTCGCTAATGGCCCATTCAAAAAGAATGGTGTAGCCGTGCTGTTTAGTGCCTGTGTCTTTTCAACCTACAATTAAAAATAGAGGACAAATCTGGCTGATTTATTATAATTCTGGTAGAACTTTTAGAGGACGAACTGGTGACCTTAGTCTCCCTATATGCTCCTAACTCCCGTCAAATTCCCTTCTTCAAATCACTATGCCAGGAGGTACAGAAAGTATGTAGAGGCCACTTAGTTCTGTTGGGAGACTTTAACCTAACCTTAGACCCCAAAATAGACCACTAAGATCAACGCAACGGGTCCTGACCCAACCCTTGGACCTTCTACCACTTTTCGTAAACTATTAGCGTAGCATGACCTATATGACATTTGGTGGGTTCAATCTCCAAATGTACAGGACTATACCTACCACTCCGGGGTTCATAGCACATACTCCAGGATAGATATGGTCCTGACAGATAAATGGACACTTCAACACACTAGTACTATTAACATACTCACTATCACATGGTAAGACCATGCCCAAATAGAGTGGTCCTGGAACCTACAACTTACTAAAATTCCCCTGAGACCTTGGCGGATGCCGGCCTACTTACTTACCTCTTTGAAATCCAGGGTCGCTCTTTCGAAAGCATTGTAACAATACATTCAGATTAACAACCCAGATGATCCATCTTTTTCCACTCACTGGTGTGCACTTAAAGCAGTCCTGCGAGGCTCAGCCATCCAAATAGGCTCTCGCTTAAAAAAACAATACTTTTCCCATCAACAAACACTTGAGTCCACTCTAACTACTCTAGAATTACAAAGCCAGATGCGTCCCTCTAAAGAAATAAATGATGTTAGGAAACAGCTCAATACACTTTTCATATCCTGCATGAAATCAGCTCACACTAAATTGCGTCCGAAATTCTACTCCACGGGCAACAGAGCCAGCCAGCTCTTGGCCCGCAAATTTAGAGGTAAGCAGGCCAGAAATCGAATAAAAGCTCTCCGACTTTAAGGGCAGTAAGATCCACAATGCCGCTGACATAGCAAATCAATTTGCTAAATATTACGCCAGACTTTATAACTTACAGGATGACAAGGACACTGTGCAACCAACAGAACTCTGCATATCTACTTTTCTACACCACCATAACCTCCCTTCATTAGATGTAAATAGTTTGGAGCTACTTAATCTGTCTTGGTCCCAGCGGGAGGTTGAAGAGGTCATCAAAAGCCTCCCGAAGGACAAAGCCCCTGGTCCAAATTGTTTCATTAAATGCCTTTTATACCACATTTAGGTCAGAGTTGGCCCCGCTTCTCATCAATCTTTATAACAAGTTTGTGACAGGCGGTAGTTTCTCAGCTGAAACGTTGGGGGCACAAATAATACCTATCCCCAAACCTGGTAAGGACCACTCCGATTGTAGGAACTACAGACCCATAGCGTTACTTAACACTGACCTAAAATTTATGCTAGGTTGATAGCTGACCGTCTGAATCCTTTTTTACCACAATTGATCCATCTGGTCCAGGTTGGCTTCATATTGGGTCGTCAGGTGTCAGATAATATGCGCCACATTTTGGATGTGGTGGACCTCCTGTCTGGGACCGGAGAGGAACTTGTTATGCTTTCTCTGGATGCAGATAAAGCCTTTGATAGGGTACACTGGCTTTATATGAAAGAAGTACTACTTAAATTTGATATTCAGGGAAACATACTACATTCCATATTGGCCCTATATCAGGGACCTTCCGTGATGGTATTTAGTAACGGTTTCCTATCTTCCCCTTTTCCTATCACCAATGGAACAAGGCAGGGGTGTCCCCTCTCTCCTCTGATGTTTGTTCTGGCCATAGAACCTCTAGCACATACAATTAGACAGGCCTCAAACTTCCTGGGTATCACTTTTCACTCCTATACACACAAACTGTGTCTATTCGAGGACGATGTATTCCTATTTGTTACCTGCCCGGAGACCTCATTGCCAGCCTTGAAATGCATCTTAGATGATTATAGTGCGGCCTCGTTTTTTCAAATTAAACATCACCAAATCGGAGGCCCTCCCTATCAATATACCGCAATCCTCACTTTTGGCCTTGCAAAAGCAATTTCCTTTTGTTTGGGTAAAGGACTCTCTGCCATATCTAGGTATACACATTCCTACTACCCTATCGATGGTATTTTAAATAAATTTTTCCCCAATTTTTCTCCATCTTTCCTCCTTGGCCAAGAATTGGATTAACTTCAAGGTCTGTGGAATGAAAAAAAACAGCGCAAAAATACAATCAGGGAATGATGGTAATAAAATAGTATATACAAATCAATAACAAACCGGCATATAGAAATGAAACATCAAAATTTAATACATATATATAAAAAATGGACAAAGCAGACAATCAGAGTCAAGATTGACAATAATTGAAAGCCAAATACACACTGAATTTTGAAAAACCTTGTGACAGTGAATACGATGTTAATGGCTTAATAACATGCAAAAAATCATATATATACGACTGGAACTGAGAGTATCTCAAAGTCCAATAAATGCAATAATAGTGGATATATGTTCAAGCCAGATCTAGACCTATAAGCGCCAATCCAAGTTGAATAATAAAGGAAATTCCTCCCAAAGGATGGGAAACTGCAAATAGTTATTAAGAGTACCTGTGCACTGGATGAGTGTTAATGAAATCCGGACACTTCACTGAGGGGCTCTGCATGTATAAATGAGTGATGAACGCACGGATCTACCGCTGAATCACGCGCAGTAAGTCCCAATGATGAGGTGATCAAGTGTCCTGTGGGTGCGCAC
The DNA here is from genome assembly GCF_038048845.1 of Mixophyes fleayi. Taxonomy (NCBI): domain Eukaryota; kingdom Metazoa; phylum Chordata; class Amphibia; order Anura; family Limnodynastidae; genus Mixophyes; species Mixophyes fleayi. The sequence goes on from NC_134402.1 coordinate 295,578,251, forward strand.
CCGTATTCAGTCCCAACAGAAATGATTGAAGTGAATTGGTTCCCAGAAGAATGGTATCTATTAGGCCTATAGGCACAATAATGTGCTAGTGGTCTGTCAGATCTTTGGCATACAGAGGTAAGACTTTCTGACGCGTTTCGTCTGTTCAAACAGACTTTTTCAAAGCTTTAGAGTCCTCTCCATAGTGTCGGGCTATTTATGTTGAAACACCCTGTTTTGATTGGTGGAGTGTTAATTAATGAAAGGACATCAGAGTGTGATATACCTCAGTCATTAACTCCTCAAGGTTTTGACTCGATTTTCACATTTAGAATAAACAATCTTAAAAACATTTATGATATACACATATAAGAAGTGTTTGCCAAAATAAAATAAAATAAAAATGAACAAGTGTTTCAATATGCCAGTAATGCTTTTCAAACATTAAAATATAGAATTTTTCATTATGGATCTGACTTCTCTCTTAAATGACAAATAAGCAATATCTAATTTAAATATCATATATGCGAACATGCGTCTCAAATATATGTTCACATTAGTACATACTACAGTTTTACCCACTTATGTGACAATAAGTGTTTATGGTAAAAAATAATAAATAAAATGAATAAAAGAAAAAATAAACTGAATAAAAATAAAAATAAATCTGAAAATAATAAAAATAAATGGATGAGAAAGAAATAGACAATGACAAACCTAATAGACATGGTTCTTAACAGCTAAAATAGAATCTCTAAACACATAATACACCAAATGCTATATAATACCCCTGATGTAGTGAAGATCACAGAATGAGATACAGATGGCATCAATAAATAAGAGAACATATATATACTTTGTTCTCACAATAACAAAGAGTATCCCCATCTCAATTCTTTACAAGACAGACCAAATAAAATTTCTTTCAATGGTGTCAATCGTTAAATTCTATTTTATCATTTAAGTCATCAGGTGACAAAGTCCGTAATTTGAAAATCCATGAAGTCTCCCCCCTACATAATTTGTTGTATTTGTCTCCCCCTCTAAGTGTGTGCTTGCTTTTTCTACACCTATAATAGATATACCTTCTGGGGAGCTATTGTGTCTATAATGAAAGTGTCTAGAGACACTATGGGTAAGTAAACTACGCAAGATGTTTAGTCTGTGTTCACAAAACCTGGCCTTCAGGGACCGTGTGGTCCTGCCCACATACTGAAGGCCGCAAGGACAAGTCAGCACATAAATAACGTATGTGGTATCACAATTTATATACTGTTGGATCTCAAATTCAGACCCATTGCTGCCAGATGTAACACTTTTTCTTCCATTGTCTAAAAATTTACAAGTAAGACCAGGGCCGGACTGGGACTAAAAATCAGCCCTGGCATTTAAAGCTCACAGGCCCACGTGTTGTGGGCTCCATGCACTATATTGTTGCACACTGATGCTGGCGCAGTATAACATGATGTAGTATGAGTGTGTGTGTGTGGGGGGTATTTATTTCTCCTAATGACCCTCAACATTACATTGTTAGCATCCCAATTACATCAATAAATACCATGACAATACATTATTAGTACCCAAATTACAGCAATAAATAACCCCCCACACACACTCATACTACATCAATCACCCCCACATTACAGCAACCGGCATCACCCCCCACATTACAGCAACCGGCATCAACCCCACATTACAGCAACCAGCATCACCCCCCACATTACAGCATCCAGCATCACCCCCCACATTACAGCAACCTGCATCACCCCCCACATTACAGCAACCGGCATCACCCCCCACATTACAGCAACCAGCATCACCCCCCACATTACAGCATCCAGCATCACCCCCCACATTACAGCAACCGGCATCACCCCCCACATTACAGCAACCGGCATCACCCCCACATTACAGCAACCGGCATCACCCCCACATTACAGCAACCGGCATCACCCCCCACATTACAGCAACCGGCATCACCCCCACATTACAGCAACCGGCATCACCCCCCACATTATAGCATCCAGCATCACCCCCCACATTACAACAACCGGCATCACCCCCCACATTACAACAACCGGCATCACCCCCCACATTACAGCAACCCGCATCACCCCCACATTACAGCAACCCGCATCACCCCCCACATTACAGCAACCAGCATCACCCCCCACATTACAGCAACCAGCATCACCCCCTACATTACAGCAACCGGCATCACCCCACACATTACAGCAACCGGCATCACCCCCACATTACAGCAACCGGCATCACCCCCCACATTACAGCAACCGGCATCAACCCCACATTACAGCAACCAGCATCACCCCCCACATTACAGCAACCAGCATCACCCCCCACATTACAGCAACCAGCATCACCCCCCACATTACAGCAACCGGCATCACCCCCCACATTACAGCAACCGGCATCACCCCCCACATTACAGCATCCAGCATCACCCCCCACATTACAGCATCCAGCATCACCCCCCACATTACAGCATCCAGCATGACCCCCCCACATTACAGCAACCGGCATCACCCCCCACATTACAGCAACCGGCATCACCCCCCCACATTACAGCATCCAGCATCACCCCCCACATTACAGCATCCAGCATCACCCCCCACATTACAGCGTCCAGCATGACCCCCCCACATTACAGCAACCGGCATCACCCCCCATATTACAGCATCCAGCATCACCCCCCACATTACAGCATCCAGCATCACCCCCCACATTACAGCGTCCAGCATGACCCCCCACATTACAGCATCCGGCATCACCTCCCACATTACAGCATCCAGCATCAACCCCCACATTACAGCGTCCAGCATGACCCCCCACATTACAGCAATCGGCATCACCCCCCACATTATAGCAATACCCTCTCCTAGGGCCCGATTCATCAAAGTTCGCAAACGCATACGCATCTGCCTTGCATACTTTGAGTGACGTAAACCGAAATAAGCACCTCAAACAGTAAAAACACACCCCCATGTGGTCTAAGTGACGGAAATAAGCAGTGCAAACGTTAGAAAACACACCCACCTGCGGATCTTTAAACATGCTACACGCATAAGCGACGGCTCTCAACTGATTGACGGCAAGCCAAGCAATGCAAACCTCACGCCCACTGTGGGAGGGACCAACAGTTTGTTTACACACAACACAACACAAATGCCTGGGGCTTATTTTTACGAGATAGCTCTTACTCATTTACTCTGGACGGTTGTTTTTCCTTTGCTACTAATTAGCCTAATACACACTTGTAACAAACACATTGCTCACGATCTTTCTGTGTTTAGGATTTTGATTTCAAGTCGCCGTATAGTATGCAAAATGCATGCACATGGCTACATTAAAAACACATGAATAACGAATGTATTAAAATGTATGTGGTGTGAATACATCTTTGCCTTTTCAGCAAAATGAATGCATTGCATACTCTTCCATAAATGATACACACAAGAGTGTATACAACTTCCACACAGAGGAAGGGTTTCTGTTTCGATTAGAACTCATGAGTGACTGTATGGAAAGTGGGACAGCTACCCACTAGGCCAACCTGATATTTGAAAAAACCCAGACAACACCAACCATACAGCATGCGTGCTACACAGGAAACTGACACTTAATACTACTCTTCATTATTCACACAAATTATTCACAAAAATATCCATCTCACAGGTAGCTCACTGGTTAGCACTTTGGACTCACAACTCAGCAGACATGAGTTCAAATACAAAGCTTACCCACAACTATTGTGTGGACTGGAAACATGATGCTAACAAGAAACACAATGGTTTTATTTTGTAGATTAGATTTGTACTACATTGTTAGAAATGCCCTCCTAATTATCCTGTATTGTAATAAAATGTATTTTTGGTGGGAATTTTCAACAATGGCTCAGGGCCCACAGTTCACAGGCACATTATTATGTGCATGCTGACATTTATTACTACAAATGGACTAAGAGGGGGGGGGGGGATTTGTAGGGGACAGCCTTCTTTGAGTTAAATGCTACATTGGCTGCCATCCGACTTGCGACTTTCATCTGGATCCACGCCGTACACGTTATGTCATGTACTCAGCTGTTTCAAAACACAACAGACCGCTTACCACACTCCAGTACCATGAAGATTAGCTTCGCTTGCACTTCTGCCTTACACCACTTACGCCACTTCTGGGTACAGTTTCCATATGTTCTCTTCAATGTGTGACTGGCTTTGCTCTGACTCTTGAACGTAACTTTGGACTATCACTACAATGATACATGATTTGGGGAAATTGTAAACTAGCTAGGGCATTTGACCTTTGGGAATTTATCTTGCACACAGGGCCTACAGATGCCATACCTCTTAGAGTGGTGGCTTGTTGGTGGAGGGCACATATTCCTTTTGGATGAAATGCATACAGAAAATCAACATCTTTTCTGCTAGAGAAATTATTTTAGCCAAAAACCAGCTTGCTGAAATGTTACTCTTTTCGGCTTATTAGATATATTCTATTTTATCCTTACAACCACATGTAGGATAAATAGATGAATAAACACACACACACACACACACACCAAGGTTTTTTTTACTTAAACTTATATATTTTTAACATATTTACAAACAGAAAAATCTTTGTACATTTATTATTTTAAACTATTTACATAAAAAATTTAAATAAAAAATAAAACAAAAACTATTGATACAAAGCACAACAATAGGCCAGTTTGGCCTCAATGTCCTGCATGTGTTGCTCCTGCTCTTTTTGGAGCTCCTTAATTTTTTGCCACGAGGCCAAAATGTCCGCCCTCAACTCTGACAAGGTTGGTGGGGGAGGCCAATTGTAAGCTTCCTCCATGTGTGCTGAAACAAATCAGAAAAAAAACATTACATACATGTATACCTATTTTGACAAACAGACAGTATTTACTAGAGATGCCTACTGTTACATTACTTTCAAATGTTAGGGCACTAGGTACAAATGCATTTTGCCGCACAATAGACGTTGAGAAGGCTTTGGTGTTGCATTTGGAAAGATGTTCTACATTCTGGTGTGGCCCGGGGGGAGGCCTGTGGACAGGGTGGTCATAACAGCATTATATGCCCCAAGGCAAAGCACTACAGTGGCCCATTATCTACACAACCACTCACAGGAAGTTACAGTAATTTGGTTTACATTTGAAGTGAAAAAAAAAAAACATTCATATACTGACACATTCACAAGGCTATCGGGCACATTTGTGTTGGCCTGCCCTGCGTGGCCATGTGTTATGATATCTCTGTCTGTGGTTTGAGTGGTTAAAGACATTTACATGTGTAGGCCCATTTAAACCGATGACATTAAGGTTACCATTAAATCCACATGTGTGAAAGCAGGTTTTTTTTTGAAGGATTATGGACATCTCAATCTTATCCAATTATGTCCAGCACTTATATCAAATACTTACTATCTCCAAAGGCCTCTGGCTCTTGCCTGGCCGATGCTGCCTCCTGCCCACTCTCCTCCTCCAGCACCACCACCGGCAGATGCAGCTGGTCGTCCTCCTGCTCCTCTGCCTCCACCACCTCCTCCTGCTCCTCCGCCTTCACCACCTCCTCATGCTCCTCTGCCTCCTCCTGCTCCTCCTCCTCTGGCTCCTCCGCTGCCTGCGCCTCCATCACTGCCCGGCGCCGTTGGCGGCGTTCCCAGCGTGCCCGGTCTGCTAGAAAAAAGAATGAATCAAAAAAAGGGCATGTTAACACAAGCACCAGCTTAAAAAACTGATAGTATTTTGAAAATCGGATGATCATACATGTTTAATAAACTTTGCATTGGCAGGATACAGAAATATTAGCTACTCCAAAAACAAGGAGCTAAACATGATGGACACAAAGCGTTTCACATGACTTGTCGGGCCGTCACAGTGGTCTAGTGGTTAGCAAATCTGCCTCACAGCACTGGGGTCATGAGTTCAATTCCCAACCATGACCTTATCTGTGTGGAGTTTGTATATTCTCCATGGGTTTCCTCCAGGTGCTCCAGTTTCCTCCCACACTCCAAAAACATACTGGTAGGGTAATTGGCTGCAATCAAAATTGTCTGTATGTGAATGTCTATAATAGGCAATTTAGACTGTAAGCTCCAATGGGGCAGGGACTGATGTGAATGAAATCTCTGTACAGTGCAGCGGAATTAGTGGCACTATAGAAATAAATGATGATGATGACCTGGCACAATTTTTGGAATTTTACATAGAGATGTGGAATATTGCAGTGGGCTAGTGGTCAGCACTTTGCTCTCACAGCACTGGGGTCAGGAGTTAAACTCCCTGATTATTGTTTCATATGTGTGGAGTTTGGAGGCTTGCTCCATATTTGCATGTGTTGTCTAACACACTCCCCAAACATACTACTGGCCGCCTAATTATGTTTTGTTCAAATTTGCCCGTAGTATGTTTTTTCATGTAGGTGAATTTAAGTCTGCAAACTCCCTTGGCCCTGGTAATGATGTCAATTAGTTCTCTCTTTACAGGACCACCGAATTAGTGGATGGAAGTCAAAATCTTTGAATGTTGAGTATACTTTGGAAATCACCCTTTGTTGGGACTACCTCACAGTCTAAAATAGTCTAAATAGGCAGTTAAGTAATGATTGATTAGATATATCTAGTACACTCTGTAATCTGTTTGCATCTTATGGGAGCTTGCAAAAATGTGTCTAAACACTAAGGTGTTTTGTATTTGAAACGTGCCTTTTAAATCTTGGCCCAATAATGACAACACATCTTCCACTCCAAAATGTTTTTAAGGTTAGACTAGCAAGTTACAGCACTCGGGTCAAGACTTAGAATGCCTGATTTCCAAAACCACACTTAATGGTGAGAATTGTCACACAAAAACATTTAGGTCAGTAAATGGTTAGCAGACAAATTTAGGACACAGGAGCCAAAGCTTTTTGGGTGCACTGGAAGGGGCATGACCTTTATAGTGTGCTTGCACATTGTTATGTAGGCCATGTCAGGTGTTTAGGGTGAACATATTTACAAACATAGGGCCTGATTCATTAAGGATCCTTAACTGGAGAAACTTCTTATTTCAGTCTCCTGGACAAAACCATGTTACAATGCAATGGGTGCAAATTAGTAATCTGTTTTGAGCATAAATTAAATACTGACTGTTTTTTCATGTAGCACACAAATATCAACTTTAAACTTCAGTGTACAAATAATCTATCAAGTATCTGTGTGCTAAATGAAAAAACAGTCAGTATTTAACTTATGTGCAAAACAGAACACTAATTTGCACCCCTTGCATTGTAACATGGTTTTGTCCAGGAGACTGAAATAAGAAGTTTCTCAAGTTAAGGATCCTTCATGAATCAGGGCCATAGAGCAAATATATATATATGTTGACATGTTTTTTGCGATTAGTAGAGAACTTACTTATTCTGATCTCCCTACGGAGCTCCTCCAGAAGCTGGGGCTGGCGGCGCCGGAGATCGCTCCACCGCCGTTGGAGCTGAACGGTGCTTCGCCGAATGTTGAATCGTAGGCGGAGGTGTCTGCGGACCCTTTGATAGGCCCGCACCTTCACCTCGTTGGACAAATACCTTCCAGAGGGTACATTGTCCATACCCTCTGTAAGGACTCTCAGCTCACGCCTGGTGAAAATAGCAGCCCTCATTTTGGTATAATGTCTATCACACAAAATGGGGGCCTCTGTGTTCCGATTGGTTCGCTGAGCACGTATGGGCGTGCTCACGTCACACGCGGAGCTTTCACACACCTGTGTTGTGTCTCTGATTGTCTCTCCCACCAAGAACATGGCGGGCGCCTGCACTGAGACGAGTACTGTGTGCTCCGCAATTAGGAAGAAGAGTGTACACCTGGTTTATTAATTCAAAACTCCATTTAAACCCACCTGTGCTTTGGTCTAGTGCCTGTTCATTCGCTTTTTTGCCTGGATAGAGCACAATCAAGATTTCATTAAATTTGGATGATTGGCCTAAGAAGCCAACAACAAACAGTAAGTACAAAACTAAATCAGAGATTGTAAGATTTTATTATTTTTTGTGTTCTCCTAATGTAGCAAACTGTTTGCTCTGCAATATGTGTGGCCGGAATGTAAAGAAACTGCTATGGAAAGGGCCCCTGGCCTCACATTTAACATATAAAGTTTTCAATAGTAGCCTACAGTATGCTAAGTTCTTTTGAACCTTATCCATAATCAAATTAGGAGGTTAGCTTTGTTTAACACATTACCTTTCCTTGCTTATAAACATTCATTTGGTTTTTTATTGCAGGCCATACCACGCATTACCCAGTTGACTATCAAAATATTTTTTGTCTTTTGTGCCAAACTTTGGAAAAAAGTAAGTATAATAATTTATCTGAAATTTCTGGATATTTCAAAAATATTTTTATCTCCTAATGTAGCAAACTGTTTGCTCTGCAATATGTGTGCCCGGAATGTAAAAAAAACTGCTATGGAAAGGGCCCCATGCCTCACATTTAACATGTAAAGTTTTCAATAGTAGCCTACAGTATGCTAAGTTCTTTTGAACCTTATCCATGTTCAACAGCATAATAACTAGCTCATTGCATTGATGGACACATGGGTCCAAATGTATACACTTATTTTGCCCACATACCTCCACAATTGCATTTGGAGTACACACTTAAGTGTGTTGCTGGCTGATTTGTAACCAAATATTAATAATAATTACACAATATAGGGTTTGCAACTGAGTGATATCCTTAATTTTGGTGTGTTGCTAACCTGTAAACCAATGTTATGGTTTGAAAAGTGACGAGTAGTAGTAGTAGTAGGAGAATGTTACAATAGTATTTGACGAATATGTCAGTCAAAATGCAGTGGCCAAACTAAATGGCCGTTAAATAGACAAACCACAATGTTTATTATAATAAGGGGCATGTGTTTTAGACCTAGTTAGAAGTTTGTGAAATTGTACCTTATGTAGGGGGTGGATGTGCTTACATTCTGTATCACCACCTGACTGTGTGCATTGCCTATAAAGACACGACTTATCTTTGAAATAGGAATATGTCTGATGCTGGGCCAAGTAATGTGGAGGCACCAGGGCTGCCAACTAGGCGTAAAAACAATTTCATAGAGGAGGAGCTGGAGGTGCTGGTAGAAGAGGTTCTGGTGAGGTTCCACAGTGGGAACCGGCAAATAACCGGACGCGAGCGCCAAACGCATTGGCAGGAAATCACACGGCTCATCAATGAAATATCTCCGTATGAGCGTACAAAGAATGAAGTACAGAAAAGGTACGAATCAAATTTAAAAATAATAGCCCTATTTAACTTTACTGACTGTGGCTATTTGTCAAATAATATATATAGATATCGCTAGAGATAAATATGGATATTGTGACATAGTAGCATTAGTCACCTGTGAGGTGAAACCACCTTGTGACTCCAATGCATTTGTTGATCAGGCCCTTTGTTTCCAGAAACTAACACCATGGCCCTTGGTCACATTGACATAATATGTTTACCACATTATACGCGCTTCAAAAGAGCAAAATCTGTATTACTGTATGTGAAGGTTAAATTGGTGTGATTAGCAAACGTGCAATGTATTTTATTGAAAAATGTGTCATTTTGAGTTGAAGGTACTATGTGAGGCAATAATGTTTGTCTATTCCACAGATGGGCAGACTATAAAGGACGCCTGAAAGCGAAGCTCGTTGAGATTCACAGGCATGCTCAAGGCACTGGTGAGGGGCCTCCACTACGTACTATTTTAACACCCCTCGAGGAGCGGGCGAGGGCTGCAATAGCCCTGGTGGAGATAGTTGGGGTGGGCGACATAGACACTGGCTCTAGCCCATCCCGAACAGGAGAGGCCGCTCCACTAGGTACATGATGAGTTTGCTTACTTAATGTCTGTAAAGCTTTGTATCTGTCTGAGTAAAAGTGTCAACTCTCAGGATGTGTGTGTGAAGGTAAACTTCAATTGCACAATGTGTTTGCCTATCACATAGTAAGAAATTAAATTTACAGACTGAAGACAAATGGTCTCAATATGTAGGGCTCATCCTAAAATGTGAGACCATAAGTGGCAATGTATGTATTTGGGGAGCGGAAAGGGCTGCTAGCACATTCAAGGCAAGCTGACACTTTACCAATGCTACATCACGTGTTGTAAGATGTTTTTGCCAATATAATATCGCACCTTACTCATTGATTCTAATTACTTTATTTTACTTATTATCTCTCTACAGAATGTGAGCAGCAGGCGCCTGCTTCACCAGTGCATGATGAAGTTGCCCGTGATGTGGAGGAGCCTCAGCTGCCTCCAGCTGAATATGTAAGGCAGCGGGCACTCGCACACGCAGCCCAAAATCTTAAAAACGCCACTGATGCACAGAATGTTCACCTGTCACAAATATCGAGCACTGTCCAACACACGGATCAGCAAATCACCAGTCTCACTAACACACTCTCCGTTTTCATGAGCACACACACACCTCTTTACTGACGACACTCGCCACCAAAATGGATAATTTAAATACTTCAGTGACAAATATTGCAACACTCCTGGGTGATATCTTGCATGCCCACTCCCAACGCACCTCAGATTATTTGTTCAGTAGCCCCCATACCCAGTTGTCTGTCGCGTCCACCCTCCCTGACCCCGAACTATGTCGTCTTATGTGTTTAGCCTTTGCCCGTGGCTATGGCCAATCCCCTGTTGTGCCCACCCACTTCCCCCTCGCCTGTCGTGGCCCCATCCCCATCCCCTGACCCTGCACCTTCACCTCGTCGGACACAACCCGCTTGCCTTGCCCCATTGCCTGGTTCCTCTGACTCCTCTACATCACGGGTGACAAGAAGTCGGAGTAGGGGAGCCTCCCTTCCAACCCCCTTCAAAAAGGCTCAGAAAAAATAATTTGTATTGTTTTAACCTAAAAATATAGTTTAATATATGACAAAAATATGTATATTTTTTTTTTGGAATAAAAAAATTCCTACTACTGAAATGTGTATTTATTTAGTAAGGCATATTCCATAATGTTTTTTTAATAACAATACTTGTTATCAACTCTAACCAAAGTATAATCTCCGAACAAACAGGCTGATTCATTAACGTATTCAAACAAATATGTATCTAATATCAGTGTGCTGACCAAAACCATGCCCTGGCCCTGATTGAGTAATGAACCTAGATGTCAAGGATACATATTTCTGAATGCTGCTCAAAAGCCTTTTAAAATGCAAGTGGTGCAAATTAGCAATAGGTTTAGAGCACGAAAAAAAATGTCTGTATCCTAATGTACCGCACAAATACTTGATAGCTTATTTGTACACTGAAATGTTCATGTCAGCTAGGACCTCTCCTACCCCAAAATTAGATCTCCAATGACATTTTTGGTTTATATCCCCCTCCAAACTCACATGCTTTGCCCTTGCTTAGTTACTTTGCCTTACCTTTCCAGAATGATTCTGGCCCATGGTTTGCTGAAGAAGACTTAAACAAGAAGTGTATCAAGGTAAGCTTCTTAATGCTTTTGCCACAGTGTTTCTTTATTTGCCTGAGTAAATAATTTCAAACACAGCGTGCAACTACAGTGCCCCTTTAGAGGTAGGGCAAATCATCTTGTAAAGAAAGTATTGCATTTGCAAACTGTAACCTGACACAAAGGAGCCACAAAAGACAGGTGTTAAGGTAACCAAATTAGTTGGGTTTTTTTTTTTGCCATGATGGCACAGGACAAGTATTGTTAACTACTATTTTGTACAGGTAAGATTCTGTGCGAATTCTAAAAATCTAGTAAGGGATTTGTATTTAAGAATAGTGCTAATGCACAGTGTGTGGTACACTGGACGTCATTTAGCATAACAGTTGTTTAAATGTAACCTCATGACCTTATTGCACTAAGCACATATAGGTTGGGTCTCACATTTGGATCTTAGGTGCACTTACCCCATCAGCCGCTGTCATATCACGGCTACCTGGGTGCCTTCTGGTCGTCAGCAACATTCCCGTCCTCCACAGCTCCGTTTGTAATCAAACACACACTGTTTGTTCAGCTGCATGTGCACAGGCATCTTGGATGCAGTCAGGTGATCATTCCAGATCAACCAGATTCAGCACCTGTGATCCCATGAAGTGCTCAGCCAATAGTTGCTTGGGACAACCTATTTAAACCTGCTGCTGTGATCTGTTCATTGCCTGAACAACACACTTCTCTCCAGAGGATAGTTATTGGCTCCAGTGTTTCTGGCTGCATTACAAAATCAGTGTTTGTGTCCACATTCTCAGACTGCTCATTCCCATGCTAGATTGGACAATCAGCAAGAACATGAGCAGGAAGATCATCCAGGCTGCTCTGTTCAGATTCAGACCTGCTGCAGGTAATCCCAAGGGTCCCTGATATGGATAAAGAAATACAGACTAACGTGACAGTTTGACACACTATAAGGGTGTATGTAGTGCTGTGTGTCTGACTAATCATGTAAGACGCAAATGAAAAACCTTGGAGTATAGATATGGTTTGGTCAGGCAAAGAAGCACACTCTGTAATACAAGTAAGTAGACTCCAAGAGGTAGTTTGTCCACCAAACTCCTCTATCCTGTAAAGACTTTTCCAAACTCTGTGATCTGATCCATGATAGTTTAAACCAATCTGGAACCTTTAATACATTATTAAAACAAACAGACCCTAGAGTTTCTTACGTTATGTACACTGATTCATTCATTGTTAGAGTGGGCACGTCACTTGGATTTAGCTCCCTTCAAGTTTTGGAAAACATTTATGCAAGGCCAAGCTATTTTATATAACGGGCAACATATTATAATTTTAAGCTTGGTATGTGGTGATTTCTTGCCAATACAGACACAGGTACCCATTGCACACGTTCACCATCTATAAGCCAAAAAAACTGGATGCCTCACCTAACAATGTAAACATCAACAATATCTACCAGACATTAAACCCTCAAATTACTGTGTGCTCGGCCCAACACTCTTGGATTAGATGGTGGTAAAGGAATTTGAACATGGACCCATCATCCTAAAGGGAGGATATCTGTACATTAAGGATTTGTACTTCCCTTGCCCAAGGCATGGACAAATGCTGCAAATTATTGTTAACATTGACTAGCATGTTTAAAGGTCAAGCAAGGTATTTTTAAGTAGCACTGTAATTAGTGAATTAAATGCAGGTGAGTAGGTCGGAGAGTATGCCGGACACGTCATTAGGAGCACGCAGGTGCGTTCTAATTAGCCAAGTGTGGTTTTGTGTAAAAGTGACCTGACATGTGAGCAACGTTTATTTTCTGTAGGGTAAGTAGAGATTATAACGATTATTACAGATGTCATTAATGAGCTAAGCTGTTAGTGTTGTGGCAATAGTATGGGTAAAATGTAGCATGTGCTACATTTAGATGTGCCACGATAGTGTAGTGGTTATGTATTTCACCCACCAATACTAAGTGCAGAAGTTCAAGGCCCCAGGTCAACCCTAAGCACCAAGTGAGTTAATAAAACACATTATTAAGCATACTCCTAAAAGTTAAAAACTATATGCAACTGCTTGTATTTAGCGTAAGATTCGCAAACGCGCTTAATTCCTGTTTGTTTGGTGAAGTTTTTGCAGCGCCTGCTGCTTTAGTAAAACAGTGTTTTTATTAATGTGTGTGTTTATCTAGGGTTAATATTTTAATACCACGTTATCCATCATGCTGTTCATATTAATTGCAACATGGCCAATTTATCAGGTCTAAGACAGCCATTCAGCTGTGCTAACTAGTTAATGTGCAGTTTGGTGTTGGTGTTTCAATGGAAAGTATACCTCAGTGAATAAAGAAATGAGCTTGCAACAACAAGGTAATGAGTTTGAACCCTGAATGATGCGTGTATGTGGCTAACCTTGGTATATTTACAAGTTTGAGGGTATTTATTCCACTCTGTGACTTAGTATATGTTGTGGTGTGTAAGGTGGCTATATGTAATGTTCAACAGTGTTATCAGCTACAACACAGCAAAGCAGTTGTTGGCAAAGACTTTGGATTTCAAAGACATAGGAATTCTGTACTGGCAACAGTGGAAAAAGCTAAGTGCTCCACCAAATCAAATTGTAGAAATGGGAGCAATAAATGTTCTATTTTTGATTTGTATTTATCAACATGGATATATTTCGATATGCATAAATTGTGACTCTGCATGCACCAAATCTTTCTGGGTATAATATTTCCAAGTATTGGCATTTTTCCATATGTTTTAAGGGAAACAACTTATGCTAGAAGTTGCTGGTCATCTTTAATTTGTATTCTATTCCCTTGACATCACCACTTGTACAGTGGTGTAGCAGTTAGGCAATCCACCTTGCAAGCTTGCTACGTGGGTTTGAGTCCTCACCAATTCTCTCGGCTCTTAGGGATCATTAATATCCTTACACTATTTGTGTTGCTGTTAAAAGTGTCCCTGTGGTAATGGTACACTTGTTTTAAATTTGCATAAATCATGTGTGTAAAACCCTAAAATATAGTTTCAAGTTATTATATGTCTATTAATATTATTTGTTATTGCAAACGCACCATCACCAACTGTCAAATCAGGCATGTAACATATTGAGACTAATGATATTGGTAATTGTTCAGAATGGTTGGAGATTTATCATAAATATATATATATATTTAAGTCTATTGTTTGGGAGACATTTTACATAAAATGAAATAATTACCCATGCAGTGTGCACAACAATTCCGGCAGTGGAATGAATGTGGAATGCACTGAGGCAACCATTCCGGCAGTGGAATGAATGTGGAATGCACTGAGGCAACCATTCCGGCAGTGGAATGAATGTGGAATGCACTGAGGCAACCATTCCGGCAGCCGGAATGCACTATGACCTGAATTCTCCCCATAATGCTGAGAAGATATGTGGCTAGCAGTGTACAGGCGTATAAAAGCCAGTCCTCTTTACTGAAGAGGCAGTAAGCAGCAGAGGGCGCTATTTTCAGCTAACTAATTCCGGCATTCCGGCAGTTCCGGATTGAGGCCAAAGGGCCAAAATAACATCAAACATGTTGCACTTGCGAATTGCATTGATTAGAAAGGGGTATGTAAAGCAAAAAAGCTTAATTTACACAAACATACTAATGGAACATTTGTAAGATATCTAAAAGCTCAATAAAAAAAAAAATTTTCAAAAAAAAAAAAAAAAAAATGGCACAGGCAGTCTGTATTGATATGTATGTATGTTGTGCATATTTCGTTTTGCATTTTAAACGCAAAAGATGCTCCTAAAGGCATTTAATAGTGGTTTTAGCTAGCTGTATTGGAGTTAACCATGACCCTGGCCTTCCTTAACTTTTGTGAAAGATTTGAGACAGGAGTGACGTCAGTTTCACTCATCTGGGCAGAGGGAACGCCTACTATTCTCAAGTGAAAAAGCATAACGCCTACTTTACTCAAGTACTATCTCATCTCCGCCCAGTCCGCGCCTACTCTCCGCCCATTCCCACCCATATGTTCTCAAGTGGTCAGCAGTCATCTCAAATCTATTTGCGTTGGCGTTTGAGATTGAGTCGCCTTTTGAGAGCTGTATCTGCCGTGCTTGAGTAGCGTATGTAGTGTTTTGCGCTGCTTAAGTGTTGTTTCGCGCATGCGCAGAGCCATTTAGCAGATGCGTATGCGTTTGCAAACTTTGATGAATCGGGCCCCTACTTATTAGCAATACTAAGCACCAAACACACTACAACATTGCCACCACCACGCCACCCCATACTACAGCAATACCACCAATTATACAGATGCCACTGTAGGAAACAATGTTTTGCTTTTTTCAAATCTCCCACAAAATAGCAACAACGAACAGAGTACTTACACTAGAGATGAGCGCACTCGGATTTATGAAATCCGAGCCCACCCGAACGTTGCCGATCCGAGACAGATCCGGGTATTGGCGCCAAATTCAAATCTGAAACCGAGGCTATGACTCATAATCCCATTGTCAGATCTCGCGATACTCGGATCCTATAAATTCCCCGCTAGTCGCCGCCATCTTCACTCGGGCATTGATCAGGGTAGAGGGAGGGTGTGTTAGGTGGTCCTCTGTCCTGCTATATCTCGTGCTGTTCAGTTCAGTGCTGTGCTGTGCTGTGCTCAGTCCAGTGGTGCTGTGTCCTGTGCTCTGTCCTTCTGAGGTCAGTGGTGCTGCTGGGTCCTGTGCTGTGTCCTGTTCAGTCCAGTGGTGCTGTGTCCTGTGCTCTGTGCTTCTAAGGGCATAGTTATTTCCCCAATATTCCCCTGTGTTTAAAAAAATACCAAAAACTAATTTAATTTTTTTTTAATTACCACAAAATTTGCACAACCAATCCTGCAGTATAAGCCCATTGGTACTGCAATATTACCAAGTTCACACATTCTGCAGTATCTTGTGCTACATATAATGGAGACCAAAAATTTGGAGGATAAAGTAGGGAAAGATCAAGACCCACTTCCTCCTAATGCTGAAGCTGCTGCCACTAGTCATGACATAGACGATGAAATGCCATCAATGTCGTCTTCCAAGCCCGATGCCCAATCTCGTACTACCGGGCATGTAAAATCTAAAAAGCCCAAGTTAAGAAAAAGTAGCAAAAAGAGAAACTTAAAATCATCTGAGGAGAAACGTAAAGTTGCCAATATGCCATTTACGACACGGAGTGGCAAGGAACGGCTTAGGCCCTGGCCCGTGTTCATGACTAGTGGTTCAGCTTCACCCACGGATCTTATCCCTCCTCCTCCCCCCCCCCCCCCTACAAAAAATTGAAGAGAGTTATGCTGTCAGCAACAAAACAGCAAACAACTCTGCCTTCTAAAGAGAAATTATCACAAATCCTCAAGGCGAGTCCAAGGGTGTTGGTGCTTGTCAAGCCTGACCTTCCCATCACTGTACGGGAAGAGGTGGCTCGGGAGGAGCCTATTGATGATGTAGCTGGCGCTGTGGAGGAACTTGATGATGAGGATGGTGATGTGGTTATTGTAAATGAGGCACCAGGGGGGGAAACAGCTGATGTCCATGGGATGAAAAAGCCCATCGTCATGCCTGGTCAGAAGACCAAAAAATGCACCTCTTCGGTCTGGAGTTATTTTTATCCAAATCCAGACAACCAATGTATGGCCATATGTAGCTTATGTAAAGCTCAAATAAGCAGGGGTAAGGATCTTGCCCACCTAGGAACATCCTCCCTTATACGTCACCTGAATAACCTTCATAGTTCAGTGGTTAGTTCAGGAACTGGGGCTAGGACCCTTATCGGTACAGGGACACCTAAATCCCGTGGTCCAGTTGGATACACACCAGCAACACCCTCCTCGTCAACTTCCTCCACAATCTCCATCAGATTTAGTCCTGCAGCCCAAGTCAGCAGCCAGACTGAGTCCTCCTCAATACGGGATTCATCCGAGGAATCCTGCAGCGGTACGCCTACTACTGCCACTGCTGCTGTTGCTGCTGTTAGTCGGTCATCTTCCCAGAGGGGAAGTCGTAAGACCGCTAAGTCTTTCACAAAACAATTGACCGTCCAACAGTCGTTTGCCATGACCACAAAATATGATAGTAGTCACCCTATTGCAAAGCGTATAACTGCGGCTGTAACTGCAATGTTGGTGTTAGACGTGCGCCCGGTGTCCGCCATCAGTGGAGTGGGATTTAGAGGGTTGATGGAGGTATTGTGTCCCCGGTACCAAATCCCGTCGAGATTCCACTTCACTAGGCAGGCGATACCAAAAATGTACAGAGAAGTATGATCAAGTGTCCTCAGTGCTCTAAAAAATGCGGTTGTACCCACTGTCCACTTAACCACGGACATGTGGACAAGTGGTTCTGGGCAAACGAAGGACTATATGACTGTGACAGCCCACTGGGTAGATGCATCCCCTTCCGCAGCAACAGCTGCATCAGTAGCAGCAACTACAAAATGGCTGCTTGTGCAAAGGCAGGCAACATTGCGTATTACAGGCTTTAATAAGAGGCACAACGCTGACAACATATTAGAGAAACTGAGGGAAATTATCTCCCAGTGGCTTACCCCACTTAGACTCTCATGGGGATTTGTGGTGTCAGACAATGCCAGTAACATTGTGCGGGCATTAAATATGGGCAATTTCCAGCACGTCCCATGTTTTGCCCACACCATTAATTTGGTGGTGCAGCATTACCTCAAGAGTGACAGGGGTGTGCAGGAGATGCTTGCGGTGGCGCGCAAAATTGCTGGACACTTTCGGCATTCAGCCAGTGCCTACCGCAGACTAGAGGCACATCAAAAAAGCATGAACCTGCCCTGCCATCACCTCAAACAAGAGGTTGTGACGCGCTGGAACTCCACCCTCTATATGCTGCAGAGGATGGAGGAGCAGCAAAAGGCCATTCAGGCCTACACAGCCACCTACGACATAGGCAAAGGAGTGGGGATGCGCCTCAGTCAAGCGCAGTGGAGACTGATTTCCGTGTTGTGCAAGGTTCTGCAGCCATTTGAACTTGCCACACGAGAAGTCAGTTCCGACACTGCCAGCTTGAGTCAGGTCATTCCCCTGATCAGGCTGTTGCAGAAGCAGCTGGAGAAAGTGAGGGAGGAGCTGGTAAGCCATTGCGATTACACCAACCATGTAGCTCTTGTGGATGTAGCCCTTCGTATGCTTTGCCAGGATCAGAGGGTGGTCACTCTTTTAAAGTCAGAGGAATACATTCTGGCCACCGTGCTCGATCCTCGGTTTAAAGCGTATGTTGTGTCTCTGTGTGTCACTCACCGGACTGTGAGTGCTTCTTCCCGGACATTTAGGAACCGTGGCCGTCCTCCATCCTGAGGGATTGCGCATGCGCAGCCCTTTCTAAACCTTCAGTGTATGTTCCTTTAACTTAATTGGCAGATCAGGCAACACTCCCTATATTAAGCACCTGTGGTCAACACCACGTTGCCTGATCTTGGAGTCTCATTCCCCATGAGTCTCTGAAGGTGTTCCTGTGTTTTCCTCGTTTATTCAGCCCAGCTGATTCCTGTGGTTTCCAAACCACTTCTACCTCTGTGGTTTCCAAACCACTTCTTCTACTGTGGTTCCCATACCACAGCTACCCCTCTGTGTATCATCGTGACTGTGAGCTGATTCCTATCCGCTGCCTCCGTGCACTACAGCCTTCTAACCACTTCAACTCTACCGTGTATTATTGGGACTGTTAGCTGATGCCTATCCGCTGCCTCCGTGCACTACAGTCTTCAACCTGCAACTCGTCTGTGTTTCATCATCGTGACTGTTAGCTGATTCCTATCCGCTGCCACCGTGCACTACAGTCTTCAATCTGCAACTCGTCTGTGTTTCATCATCGTGACTGTTAGCTGATTCCTATCTGCTGCCACCGTGCACTACAGTCTTCAACCTGCAACCCGTCTGTGTTTCATCGTGACTGTTTGGCTGATTCCTATCCGCTGCCTCTGTGCGCTTCAGTCTTCAGTTCTTGTCAACCCTCCCGTGTTTCCTTGAGTCTGCTGCCACTATTGCTACCCGCTACTCTCCGTGACCAACAGTTCCAGTTCAACTTTGCTCTCCCGTGTCCCATCGTTACTGCACCTGCTGGTTGCTATTGGCTACCTCCGTGTTTCCGCAGAGACCCGCTGCTGCTACTCCTCAGCGCTACTCATCCATCTACTGCTGATCCGCTCTCCACGCTTTCCTGTGTTCCCTGCTGGTCTACCTACCTGTGCGCTGCACCTACTAGACCACCGCTTCACCCATCCAGGGACTTTGCATCCTGCCGGCCTCCTGCCGTTCAGGTATCTCTGCACTCCTGTCTGACTGCCTACTTCTGAACCACGGTATGCATACTTCTCATTGACTGTGCTGTGTATTGCATACCTTGCTGGACTGTGTTGGCTCTCCTCTGGAGTTTGCTATCCGCTGAGTCTATTGCCATCATTGACTGTGTTATCTCGTGCTGGATTACTTCAAGAGACTTTCTATATTGGCAGTGTTGTTCAGTCATATATACATATATATTGTGCATCTTACTGTGGATCAAAGTTAAGGTGCCCGTGTATATCTTGTGTTGCAGTCTCTCCCCGTGCACCTCCTCACATATATATTCAGTGGTACAACTTGCTAACGCAGACCACTGACTCCCCGGATACCTCCACTTGGATTCCATTCCTTCACTCAGACAGCGGTACAACTTGCTATCCGCAGACCGCTGACTCTCATCACCTCCTCGTTTCTGTTGGACATTCCTCCTCACTATAGCAGTGGTACAACTTGCTACCGCAGACCACTGACTACCTTCACGTGTCCTTTGTCCATACAGTTCCTCGTGTATTATTACCTCCATATTGCCAGTGCTGCTAGTCATAGACTTTCCTGAGCATCTCATCATCTGCTATTTCCTGTTCCGTGATCACCCTGCTACCAGAGTACCATATTACCACCTATACTGCTCTGGTAAGCCTATCACCTGGTGATCCCTGGGTAAAGACTCCTAGTGCCCGTGACACTGTGTCCGGCGGACACAAGTCTACAGCGGTGCAAAGACCTGCTGGTCAGGAGATTGTCCTCTGAAGAGGACCGTGACGTGCCAACAGCTCCACCCTCATTTTCTTCCACATCTATGGCTGCGAGGAAAAAGCTCAGTTTTCCCAAAAGAGGCGCTGGCGGGGATGCTGATAACATCTGGTCCGGACTGAAGGACCTGCCAACCATTGCAGACATGTCTACTGTCGCTGCATTGGATGCTGTCACAATAGAAAAAGTTGTGGATGATTACTTTGCTGACACCATCCAAGTAGACATGTCAGACAGTCCATATTGTTACTGGCAGGAAAAAAAGGCAGTTTGGAAGCCCCTGTACAAACTGGCTCTATTTTACCTGAGTTGTTCTCCCTCCAGTGTGTACTCGGAAAGAGTTTTTAGTGCAGCAGGGAACCTGGTCAGTGAGCGGTGAAGGAGGTTGCTTCCTCATAACGTTGAAAAAATGATGTTTATAAAAATGAATAATCAATTCCTCAATGAAGTACAGCACTGCCCTCCAGATAGTACAGAGGGACCTGTGGTTGTGGAGTCCAGCGGGGACGAATTGATAATGTGTGATGAGGAGGAAGTACACACTGTAGGGGGAGAGGAATCAGAGGTTGAGGATGAGGACGACATCTTGCCTCAGTAGAGCCTGTTTAGTCTGTACAGGGAGAGATGAATAGCTTTTTTTGGTGTGGGGGCCCAAACAAACCAATCATTTCAGCCAAAGTTGTTTGGTAGGCCCTGTCGCTGAAATGATTGGTTTGTTAAAGTGTGCATGTCCTATTTCAACAACATAAGGGTGGGTGTGAGGGCCCAAGGACAATTCCATCTTGGAACTTTTTTTTTTGCATTATATGACCAATCAACAGTCGTTTGCCATGTTCAAAAAGTAAAACCAAATTTAAACAAATTCAAGAAATTAAACCAAAAGTAAAATGCCCTGTCATAATTTAAAACAAGAGGTATTGACGTGCTCTAAAACTACTGTATTGTTTATATTTTATAAACACTACACTTGCAAGCTTGAGTCTTGCAATGAAAAAGTAACTGTCCATTACACGAATATTTGCAACAGGGACAGTTTTAGGATTAAGAAAGTCAACTAATAACACTTTGACGCTGTCTGTCTTTATAAACACTACACTTGGAAGTTGGAGGAGGTATTGTGGCCCCGGCACCAAATTTTCTACCGGGACCACTCCACTGTGCAGTCCATATTTAGGTGTATCAGATATTAAACAACGGTGACAGTTGATGCCCAATTTTTTAATTATATTGTTGGCGCTGTAAAAAATTGTGTTCCGGGCACACCACACTACGCAGTCCATACCCTTTTTTGGTGGAATTCTGACCCGTGGAGGGTCTTTTAATTATATTGTGGCCTCGATACCAAATTGTGTACCGGGGCCACCACACTACGCAGTCAAGATAGATAGATGCGTATAATAGATAAAGTACATTCAGTGGTGTGGGGCAAATTGAAAAATATTCAAAATGCACTGACATTATCAAAAACAAGAGGTTTTCACACGCTGAAACTCCAACATGTATATGATGGAGAGGATGGAGGAGCAGCCGTATGTGCAGTGTAATGCAGACCTGTTGAAGGTTTTTTTATATTTTTTATTGTGGTGCCCACTACTCTACGCAGTCCAGATACTATTTTTGGGTGTAATTCTGACCTGTTGAAGGTTTTCTATATATTATATTGTGGTGGCCAGTGGCCAGTCCTCTATGCAGTCCAGATACTTGTTTGGTGGAATTCAGACCAGTTGAGGGTTTTTTAATAATATTGTGGGGACCACTCTATACCACACTACCACTCTATACCACTCTATTTAATACTTTAATTCTATTTAATACTTTAATTCTATTACTAATTCCCATAAAGAGGAACTGCCGCTTCTATTTAATACTTTAATTCTATTAGTAGTTACCATAAAGAGGAACAAAATAAACCAATTTTACCAAAAGTATAATATGACTTACAAACACTACACTTGAAAGATGGTGCCTTTAAATAAAAAAGTCAGTCTTCATTGCACGACTATGTGCAACAGGGACAGTTTTTTGGTTTACAAATTCAACCAATAACACTTCGACCCTGTCTGTCTTTAACATACTTGATGGGATCTCAATGACGAATGGTCTGTACCATGTTTGGAGGAGGTATTGTGGCCCCGGTACCAAATTGGGTACCGGGGCCACTCCACTATGCAGTCCAGATAGAGGTGTATCAGATATTAAACAACGTTGACTGTTGCTGCAAAAATTTTAAATAATATTGTGGGGAACACTACACTACGCAGTCCATAAACTTTTTGGGTGGAATTCAGACCTGTGTAGGGTTTTTTAATAATATTGTGGTGACCCACTCCTCTACGCAGTCCAGGTACATTATTGGTGCGAATCATACAAGTTGATGGTTTTCTTATTATATATATTGTGGTGACCCACTCCTCTACGCAGTCCAGGTACATTATTGGTGCGAATCATACAAGTTGATGGTTTTTAATTTATATTGTGGTGACCCACTCCTCTACGCAGTCCAGGTACATTATTCGGTGCGAATCATACAAGTTCAGGGTTTTTAATTTATATTGTGGTGACCCACTCCTCTACGCAGTCCAGGTACATTATTGGTGCGAATCATACAAGTTGATGGTTTTCTTATTATATATATTGTGGTGACCCACTCCTCTACGCAGTCCAGGTACATTATTGGTGCGAATCATACAAGTTAAGGGTTTTTAATTTATATTGTGGTGACCCACTCCTCTACGCAGTCCAGGTACATGTTTTGGTGCGATTAAGACCAGTTGATGGTTTTCTTATTATATTGTGGGGACCACTCCACTACGCAGTCCAGAAAGATAGCTCGTTGCAACGTTTTGGACTAAGAACTATATTGTGAGGTGTTCAGAATACACGGTAAATTAGTGGAAATGCTTGTTATTGAATGTTATTGAGGTCAATAATAGCGTAGGAGTGAAAATAAGCCCAAAAAATTTATTTTTTAACTTTTTATGCTTTTTTCCAAAAAAATCCGAATCCAAAACCTTAAATCCGAACCGAAACCTTTCGGCAGGTGTTTTGCGAAACAAATCCGAACCCAAAACATCGAGAAAATCCGGATCTAAAACACAAAACACGAGACCTCAAAAGTCGCCCGTGCACATCCCTAACTTACACACACATATAGGTAACCGTTACCCTTTTTCCTCAATTAAATAGTAATGGCAGAATTTTCATGAATCATTCCACATGAAATAAAACTAACATATATCTAAAAAAAACATAACTATTGAATGATCAGTTGAACCCACACGGCCGCATTAAAAGTATTTCCATCTACAGCAAAATGTCAGAGAAAAATATTTTTGTTTTACTACCGTAATTGGATATGCTTTCTATTCATTTTAAATAACACAGTATATAAATTAAGGGGGATAGAGGAGGTGGGTGAGAAATAATTGGATGCGATCCATCAGTTTGATTAGATAGGAAACATTTAGATTATTTACCTGGAGACGTCTACCCCCTTGACTCACAGGCAGGGCTGACAAGAGGAATTTTGGGCCCCGATACAGCAACTTCTTTGGGCTCCCATCATATTCAACAATGAAAGACTTGCCTTTGGCAGAAGTTCATATGATGCCACACCGTAGTGTGCCCAGTTCATATTATGCCACATCGTAGTGCCCCAAGGTCATATTATGCCACATAGTATTACCCTCAATTCATATTTGGTCATGCAGAAGTGCCCACAAATCATATTATGGCATAGTAGTGCCCCCAAAACAAATACCATACAGTAGTGCCCACAAATCATATTATGTTACAACAGTGCTTCCAAATCATATTATGCCACAATAGTGACCCCAAATAACATTATGCCATAGTAGTGCCCCCAAATCATTAGTAAAGCTCAGACAAAAACTCATTCACAAGTAAAAATTGGTACAGCATATCAGATACTGAGTGTGAGTCCCAAGAGCAGCTTAATACATAATTTACAATGCAAACAAAAAGATACATTGACACAATTACAGATAAAATTTATGACAAGCAATGTTTTTTTCTCTTAATTAAAAATCTCTGTACAGATAAATATGCAAAAAACATTACAGCGCAATAATGAGCAATACATAGTGTTAAACATTATTTGATACGCTGTAGTGTCCCCAGTTCAAGAAAGGATGGTTAAAAACATATTGCACACGAGAAAATAAATGAACTTACCTGATTATGGAATCCTGTGTTCTGTTCTCCTACTGGGCGCGCTGGGCGAGGAGGGATCAGCAGCTGTCAGCTCACACAGGCAGTCTGGAGCAGGAATAGAGGGCAGTGGTCGAAGCAGAAATTTAGGAGAGGGGGTATAGAAAATATAAGTGAATGGAGTATGAAGGCTTGATTTTTTTTATTTTTTTTAACACTTGTCCCCTCTGTGCATTTCCATTCTTCATTATTACTTGTTTTATGATAGCTGCATCCCTGACATCCGAATTCTTAAGACGGCTCTCCCTTTACACTTTCTTTTACCTATGCCCCTGCACCATCTTCTCCTTTGTCTCTCTCTCCTTTCTCCGCTGGCTCTCACACATCTTCCTGTACCACGTACTCCCATGGCTCTCTCACACGTCTTCCTGCACCCTCTACCCCCCGGCTCTCTCACTCCTCTTCCTGCACCCCCTACCACCCTGGCTCTCTCACCCCCTCTCCCAGCGCCTCCTTCCCCTTTGGCTCTCTCACCCCCTCTCCCAGCGCCTCCTTCCCCTTTGGCTCTCTCACCCCCTCTCCCAGCGCCTCCTTCCCCTTTGGCTCTCTCACCCCCTCTCCCAGCACCCCCTGGCTCTCACCCCCTCTCCCAGCACCCCCTGGCTATCTCACCCCCTCTCCCAGCATCCCCTGGCTATCTCACCCCCTCTCCCAGCATCCCCTGGCTATCTCACCCCCTCTCCCAGCATCCCCTGGCTATCTCACCCCCTCTCCCAGCATCCCCTGGCTATCTCACCCCCTCTCCCAGCATCCCCTGGCTATCTCACCCCCTCTCCCAGCATCCCCTGGCTATCTCACCCCCTCTCCCAGCATCCCCTGGCTATCTCACCCCCTCTCCCAGCATCCCCTGGCTATCTCACCCCCTCTCCCAGCATCCCCTGGCTATCTCACCCCCTCTCCCAGCATCCCCTGGCTATCTCACCCCCTCTCCCAGCATCCCCTGGCTATCTCACCCCCTCTCCCAGCATCCCCTGGCTATCTCACCCCCTCTCCCAGCATCCCCTGGCTATCTCACCCCCTCTCCCAGCATCCCCTGGCTATCTCACCCCCTCTCCCAGCATCCCCTGGCTATCTCACCCCCTCTCCCAGCATCCCCTGGCTATCTCACCCCCTCTCCCAGCATCCCCTGGCTATCTCACCCCCTCTCCCAGCATCCCCTGGCTATCTCACCCCCTCTCCCAGCATCCCCTGGCTATCTCACCCCCTCTCCCAGCATCCCCTGGCTATCTCACCCCCTCTCCCAGCATCCCCTGGCTATCTCACCCCCTCTCCCAGCATCCCTGGCTATCTCACCCCCTCTCCCAGCATCCCCTGGCTATCTCACCCCCTCTCCCAGCATCCCCTGGCTATCTCACCCCCTCTCCCAGCATCCCCTGGCTATCTCACCCCCTCTCCCAGCATCCCCTGGCTATCTCACCCCCTCTCCCAGCATCCCCTGGCTATCTCACCCCCTCTCCCAGCATCCCCTGGCTATCTCACCCCCTCTCCCAGCATCCCCTGGCTATCTCACCCCCTCTCCCAGCATCCCCCTGGCTATCTCACCCCCTCTCCCAGCATCCTCTGGCTATCTCACCCCCTCTCCCAGCATCCCCTGGCTATCTCACCCCCTCTCCCAGCATCCCTGGCTATCTCACCCCCTCTCCCAGCATCCCCTGGCTATCTCACCCCCTCTCCCAGCATCCCCTGGCTATCTCACCCCCTCTCCCAGCATCCCCTGGCTATCTCACCCCCTCTCCCAGCATCCCCTGGCTATCTCACCCCCTCTCCCAGCATCCCCTGGCTATCTCACCCCCTCTCCCAGCATCCCCTGGCTATCTCACCCCCTCTCCCAGCATCCCCTGGCTATCTCACCCCCTCTCCCAGCATCCCCTGGCTATCTCACCCCCCTCTCCCAGCATCCCCTGGCTATCTCACCCCTCTCCCAGCATCCCCTGGCTATCTCACCCCCTCTCCCAGCATCCCCTGGCTATCTCACCCCCTCTCCCAGCATCCCCTGGCTATCTCACCCCCTCTCCAGCATCCCCTGGCTATCTCACCCCCTCTCCCAGCATCCCCTGGCTATCTCACCCCCTCTCCCAGCATCCCCTGGCTATCTCACCCCCTCTCCCAGCATCCCCTGGCTATCTCACCCCCTCTCCAGCATCCCCTGGCTATCTCACCCCCTCTCCCAGCATCCCCTGGCTATCTCACCCCCTCTCCCAGCATCCCCTGGCTATCTCACCCCCTCTCCCAGCATCCCCTGGCTATCTCACCCCCCTCTCCCAGCATCCCCTGGCTATCTCACCCCCTCTCCCAGCATCCCCTGGCTATCTCACCCCCTCTCCCAGCATCCCCTGGCTATCTCACCCCCTCTCCCAGCATCCCCTGGCTATCTCACCCCCTCTCCCAGCATCCCCTGGCTATCTCACCCCCTCTCCCAGCATCCCCTGGCTATCTCACCCCCTCTCCCAGCATCCCCTGGCTATCTCACCCCCTCTCCCAGCATCCCCTGGCTATCTCACCCCTCTCCCAGCATCCCCTGGCTATCTCACCCCTCTCCCAGCATCCCTGGCTATCTCACCCCCTCTCCAGCATCCCCTGGCTATCTCACCCCCTCTCCCAGCATCCCCTGGCTATCTCACCCCCTCTCCCAGCATCCCCTGGCTATCTCACCCCCTCTCCCAGCATCCCCTGGCTATCTCACCCCCTCTCCCAGCATCCCCTGGCTATCTCACCCCCTCTCCCAGCATCCCCTGGCTATCTCACCCCCTCTCCCAGCATCCCCTGGCTATCTCACCCCCTCTCCCAGCATCCCCTGGCTATCTCACCCCCTCTCCAGCATCCCCTGGCTATCTCACCCCCTCTCCAGCATCCCTGGCTATCTCACCCCCTCTCCCAGCATCCCCTGGCTATCTCACCCCCTCTCCCAGCATCCCCTGGCTATCTCACCCCCTCTCCCAGCATCCCTGGCTATCTCACCCCCTCTCCCAGCATCCCCTGGCTATCTCACCCCCTCTCCCAGCATCCCCTGGCTCTCACCCCCTCTCCCAGCATCCCCTGGCTCTCACCCCCTCTCCAGCATCCCCTGGCTCTCACCCCCCTCTCCCAGCATTCCCTGGCTCTCACCCCCTCTCCCAGCATCCCCTGGCTCTCACCCCCTCTCCCAGCATCCCCTGGCTCTCACCCCCTCTCCCAGCACCCCATGGCTCTCACCCCCCTCTCCCAGCACCCCATGGCTCTCACCCCCTCTCCCAGCACCCCATGGCTCTCACCCCCTCTCCCAGCACCCCATGGCTCTCACCCCCTCTCCCAGCACCACATGGCTCTCACTCCCTTTCCCAGCACCACATGGCTCTCACCCTCTTTCCCAGCACCCATGGCTCTCACCCCCTCTCCCAGCACCCCCTGGCTATCTCGCCCCCTCTCCCAGCACCCCCTGGCTATCTCACCCCCTCTCCCAGCACCCCCTGGCTATCTCAACCCCTTTCCCAGCACCCCCTTCCCTTTTGGCTCTCTCACCCCCTCTCCCAGAACCGCCTGGCTCTCACCCCCTCTCCCAGCACCCCATGGCTCTCACCCCCTCTCCCAGCACCCCATGGCTCTCACCCCCTCTCCCAGCACCCCATGGCTCTCACCCCCTCTCCCAGCACTCCATGGCTATCTCAACCCCTCTCCCAGCACCCCCTTCCCTTTTGGCTCTCTCACCCCCTCTCCCAGAACCGCCTGGCTCTCACCCCCTCTCCCAGAACCGCCTGGCTCTCACCCCCTCTCCCAGAACCGCCTGGCTCTCACCCCCTCTCCCAGCACCCCCTGGCTATCTCAACCCCTTTCCCAGCACCCCCCTTCCCTTTTGGCTCTCTCACCCCCTCTCCCAGAACCGCCTGGCTCTCACCCCCTCTCCCAGAACCGCCTGGCTCTCACCCCCTCTCCCAGCACCCCATGGCTCTCACCCCCTCTCCCAGCACCCCATGGCTCTCACCCCCTCTCCCAGCACCCCATGGCTCTCACCCCCTCTCCCAGCACCCCATGGCTCTCACCCCCTCTCCCAGCACCCCATGGCTCTCACCCCCTCTCCCAGCACCCCATGGCTATCTCAACCCCTTTCCAGCACCCCCTTCCCTTTTGGCTCTCTCACCCCCTCTCCCAGAACCGCTGGCTCTCACCCCCTCTCCCAGAACCGCCTGGCTCTCACCCCCTCTCCCAGAACCGCCTGGCTCTCACCCCCTCTCCCAGCACCCCATGGCTCTCACCCCCTCTCCCAGCACCCCATGGCTCTCACCCCCTCTCCCAGCACCCCATGGCTCTCACCCCCTTTCCCAGCACCCCCTGGCTATCTCACCCCCTCTCCCAGCACCCCCTGGCTATCTCAACCCCTTTCCCAGCACCCCCTTCCCTTTTGGCTCTCTA